>NC_092340.1:171577500-171877500 GCF_046630445.1 Rutidosis leptorrhynchoides
TTCATGGCATATTTAGGTCAGTACCTCTCAATGAGACCAAATGTTGAAGTATTCATCCAGGTAGATTAGGACGGGCCTTCAAAGGTGGTATCAGAGCAGTGGTCTTAGCGAACCAGGTCTTACATTAGTGTGTCTAACTAATAGTTTTTAGGATGCATTAGTGAGTCTGGACTTCGACCTTTGTTGCATATTATAAGTTTTGTTTATCATTCCTAGTGAAAAATTACCTGCTTATCATTCCTAAGGCTAGACATGTCTTACTGCATTTAGTGAATAGATAGTGTATAGAAAGATTCATATCTTAGCATGTCTGTTACTATAAACTTTGTCTGACAGCTTCCGAAAATTCCTCCGTAACTTATGGGATTTTGGTATTATATATACATATATAAATTATGTATTGAAGAATACTAATCTAAGTCCTATAATCTTCCTTTTATCTAAAAATCATTTCCCTGCTCTGTACGAGATGGATCCTGCAACCAGTTCCTTTTATCTAACTTATGGGATTCCGACAGCTATTCCGATATGGATTTCCACTCGAGCTCCGAAGGCAGTGTAATCGGAATGGATCAACCAATCAGCCATCATCAATTCTGGATGAATTGGGGATGGGTTTGAAGTAGACTTAATCAATGGAGACGAGAAGAAGGTAATCCTTTCCACCCACCAACCTGCACTCTTGGAGATGAACCTGAAGCACTTACCGGCGAACCAGTCCGAAACACCATTTTCAACCTCATTTCCAGAATAGCTCACAATGATTATATAATATCTACGATTCTAAACCTTATTCATCCTCTGGTTCCAACCATCAACCATCCCGGAGTAATAGAATAAGTTAACGAGCTTCGCACTCGAGTTGTGGCTTTGGAGAATATGGTGAAAAACTTACAAGCACCAGTAGCATCACCGGCATCAACAATACCACCAACATTAACAGCACCAGTAGCCTCGACATCACACACCTCAACATCACAATCTATACCTCAAGCATAATCTTCGTTCTATATCTTGTTCTACATCGATTATCCTCGTTCTACGTATCCTTCTACATCATTATCTTCGTTCTTCATGGCGATTATGTAATCTCTAATGTTTTAGAGATTATGTACTCTAGTTCTAACCGTAAATCAGGTGAGTTAATTATCATATTAACTCATTGAATCCGTGATTATATCTGAAGAAAATATATATATATATATATATATATATATATATATATATATATATATATATATATATATATATATATATATATATATATATATATATATATATATATATATATATATATATATATATATATATATATATATATATATATATATATATATAAGTATATTTTCATAAAGATTGTAATTAAAAATTCTTTTGTACAAACTGTTAATCGTGAAAATATTTTAACGGGTAGGTAATACCCGATAAATATTTAGATTTCACATTAATAAGTTACATTGTACCTTCTTCAATTCAGATTCAGCAGTCATTAACAATAGTGCTCAAATCCACACATATACTTATCCGTTCACCAAAGAACAACTATTTTCATTCAAATTCAATTTCATATTCAGATTTTGACCAATCAGAATCCAAGTCAAGATTTGACAAGTGGCATAATGAAGAAAATAATGGACAATATAAAATTGATTAGTAACCAATTAATTAACTACGTAAAATTATAAATCTATACTAACCAAATTCTAGCTAACTGTTCCTATACCTGTTATGAATATTTTCTTATTACATTTTATTTATTGTCATTTTAATTATCGCAATTTTAATACTCGCAATTTTAATTATCGTCATTTAAATAATGTTATTTATTTTACTCACTTTATTTATCGTCATTTAAATTATGTTATTTATTTTACGTACTTTATTTATCGTCATTTAAATACTGTTATTTATTTTACGCGCTTTAAATATCGTCATTTAAATACTGTCATAATATACTAGTCTTGGGACAATATAATATAACCTTGAATAACTAGATTATATAATGGAACTATTGGACTATTGGACTACTAACATTAGACTACTAACCTTGGACAAATTAAAGTATTAAAAGATTAAGAAATATTAATTATAACACATTTTGATTTAAAATATCATTAATAAGTTACATCTTCTACAGTTAAACATTTCTTCATGTTTGCCACTTGATTTCATCCTAAACAATCATATATATATTGACGATTACAATCTGCGTTCAAATCCTTCGAAATTCTTGAAAACACGTCGGATCGATAACCAATGATTCAGATTCGTCAACCTTGAGAATGCTGATGAAGCCGCAAAAGCTATAGATTATCTTAATGGCCAAAAGCTTGATATTAAGAATGGTGTGATGAAAAAGCTCAGTTTTGGAACTGAAAAACGGATTGAGCAGACTATGAAGGAGGCTGTGGATAAATCACAAAATCGGTACTTACAGAATCCATATGATTCTGTATCTGCTGAAATCTTTAGCGAATACTTTGATCCTTACTTATTCTAAATCTTTGCAGAAAAGTTCTGCAACATCCTTTGATTCTAGATATTTTAAATTCTAAGATATCATCGTATCTTTCGTTATAAATATCTTTGATATTTCTGAAGATACCTTCATAAATATCTTTGTCCGAAATTATCAATCTCCTCATGCTATCTATGTTACATCATAAAAGAAACTGTTTTAGTTTCTATCCATCTATAAAATTTGAGTTTAAATTGTGAATGATTTCTGGAGAAGGGTTGGGAGTGGAAGCATGAGTTAGTATAATATAATGATGCTCGGCCAACGTGATTATATTACAGTAAGTCATGCTTAATTTCTAATGGAACGTGATGATTCACAGACTATACCGTCATCATGTGTCATGTTACATGACTCTTTCATTCTACTTAATCTCTAAGCATATCACGAAAATATTTCCATGATATTTCTATTCTTCCGTAATTCCAACAGTTTGCTAATAAATCGTGCTATTACATTTTCTTTCTGATTAGAAGATTTCCTTAAATTTCTTGAATTCCGAAAATCCACCATGACTGCGTCAAAAGTTAAGGCGAAACTTTTCACTCTTTTGTGATAGCTTCACTCGTACGCTCCGAGTAATCGAATTGTCTTATCCATATTACTCTATGATAATAAAACTCTAGTTATCAACTCATATTAGTCATGAAAACATTCTTATTGTTAGCCATGACGACCTCAGTCAAATTTCGGGACGAAATTTTTTTAACGGGTAGGTACTGTCACGACCCGGAAAATTTTGACTATATTTAAATCAAACTCTCGATACGATATTATATTTTTGACACGATAAGCAGAGTATGTAAAGTTGAGTCTCAAAAATTTTGAACTGTTTTCATATATTCAATTAACCTTCGACCATTTTCGACGATTCACGAACAATAGATATGTAGATATAAATAATTAGATATAAATAATTATATATAATAATACATTAATAAATTATTAATTGTTGAAATTAAGAATATAGAATAATAAACGATATAATAAATTTTATTATTAAAATGAATCTATATATATATATATATATATATATATATATATATATATATATATATATATATATATATATATATATATATATATATATATATATATATATATATATATATATATATATATATTGAAAATAAATGATTTTGAGCTTAATCAGTAAACGGTTGCAATACTCGGTTGACATTTCGTTAGTGTTCTTATTTTTGATGTAATATATTCTTATTGTAAACCATTATGTAATGGTCGTGTGTAAAGGGTATATTTTAGATTATCATTATTTGATAATCTACGTAATGCTTTTTAAACCTTTATAGATAAAATAAAGGTTATGGTTGTTTTAAAAATGAATGCAGTCTTTGAAAAATGTCTCATATAGAGGTCAAAACCTCGCGACGAAATCAATTAATATGGAACGTTTATAATCAATATGAAAGGGACATTTCAGTTGGTATCAGAGCGTTGGTCTTAGAGAACCAGAAAATTGCATTAGTGTGTCTGATCGAGTTTGTTAGGATACATTAGTGAGTCTGGACTTCGACCGTGTTTTCTTTAAAAACGATTGCTTAACATTTTTGTTGGAAACTATATATTATTAACATGTAAATATTATGTGATATATTAATCACTTAGCGTGTTTGATATTGTGTGATAGATGTCTACCTCTAGTACCAATCCCATTGATTCACCTAATAATAATGAAGAGTCGAATATAATTTGGGAAGATTCACAAATTCTCGAAGAGGAACAAGAAGAGGAACCGGAAGAGGAGGAACCGGAAGAAGAGGAACCAGAAGATGAGGAATCGGAAGAGGAGGAATCAGAAGAAGAGGTTCCGGAGGAAGAAATATTGATACCTATAGTAAATCGATTAAATAAAAGAAAATCCTCAACCAACGGACCAAAGTTAATAATGGTCAATGGTGTTTCCGCCGAGGAAGCAAAATATTGGGAAGATTACCAATTTTCTGATGAATCGGATCCCGATGAGGATTTCGATGATGTTATAGAAATTACCTCGACCCAATTTAATAAAGCGAAAGAAAATAATAAGGGAAAGGGTATAAAAATAGAGAAACCCGATTCCAACCCCGATGAACTTTATATGTATCGACAACATCCGTATTTCCTAAAATGTAACAATGACCCGGGAACCTCTAAACCACCAGGTTTTTCTAAACCATTATGGAAAACGACGGCTCGTATTAGAGGAACACCATATATTCCTAGAAAATTAGGAAAACGAACCAAGTCCGAAGAAGAAGAAACCAGTGATTCAGATTAGAGGGTTGTAATCATGTTGTGTATTATATGTATTGTAGTGTGCTTGTACTTTTATGTTCTATGTAAAAATTGCTTGTATTGTTTGTTAATTATCTTTTACGAATCTAATCCTTGTCTATTTTATAGTATAAAAACAAAATGGACGTTAAGGGTAGACAACCGAATATTTTAGAAGACCTACCAGAGGATATGATTGAGGAAATCTTGTCTAGAGTCGGTCAGAATTCATCGGCACATTTAGTTATGGCGAAATTAACTTGTCAAACTTTTGAAAGACTTTCCAGAAATGCCTTAGTTTATAAAAGGCTTTTCTTTGATAGGTGGGGCATATCACATTGGGGAGACCATAAGTTACGCCGTGTTTTCTTTAAAGCGTTAAATGCGGGGAACCCAAATGCAATTTTACGCTACGGGTTAAGAACCTATTTTGACTCAACATATCCCAACATAGGATTTAGTGAATTAGAAAGAGCTTCTAACATGCAACATAAAGAAGCATGTTATGCTTATGGGTTAGTGATGTTTGCTTCTTACTAAAGTGAGAAAAAGAACATCGGATTGCAACTTTTAAATAAAACCTTCCCACAAGTGACGGATTCGATAGTTGGGGTGAGAAACAAGGTTTTTAGATTATTACGGGGCTGTTGGACATTACGAAACCCTCGTTCTTTTGACGACATTACAACATGCTGCCTAGCCAATGGTCATAACGGTTATTTTCCACAAGACCGAGGATGGGAAGTCGTCTTAGTAAAACCAGAATGCATGACTTGTTTCTGGACTTATGAATTACGTGTCTTTATTTCCTTTGCTGAACAACTTGCGTATTAACTAGATTTATCTTCAAAACTGTCCTGTATCAAAGTATACTATATTTCATGTTATATGTAATATAGCGATGTTGTAAGTTTGAAGAGTATTTATATGTGATATATTATTATAATCAGTTTTTCATATGGAATTATAGTAGTTGAATTGTATATTAGCTACTAAGTATGAACTTAACGGGTAGGTAGAACCCGAATTTAAACTTATAAAACGCTAATATGAAGAAAAAGCTTTTATAAATGAGTTCATATTATGCTACGAAATACTATTGACTACCTCGAATATTCTGTATGATTAACTCGATTCAGTTGGCTATTTTGAAGAAAATGGCATCGACTACTCGACACACCATGAATATGAGCGAAGAAGAATTTCGTACCTTTCTTGATGCAAACATAGCCGCAGTACAGGCTGCGCTACATACCAACAATAACTTTGAATCTAGCAATGCAGCTAACGGCACAAGAAAACGTGTAGGATGCTCTTACAAAGAATTCACTGCCTACAAACCTTTAGAATTTGATGGAACCTGTAACGTCCTCCCAATAGGGTCTGGAAGGAACATCACTATTATCAAAACATACCAACATATTATAATAAACGAGAACAATACTAAATGATGAATTTAACTTTAATGAGTACGCAGCAGAAAATGAAATGTCGTTACAATGACAGGAATAACAATATCGTAAATGTTCACATGCAGAAGTAATAAATGCGATATCTCTTGATCCTATGTCCAAGTAGCATCACATAAGTAGTAAGTATAAGAGCTTGAATCAAACAGCACCTGAGACAAAACATGCTAAAGTGTCAACCAAAAAGGTTGAGTGAAGTTCATAGGTTTAACAAAAAGTTTATCGTTGTTTTAGACCACAAGATTTAGTTTGTAAAGTTGATCTCCTGCAGGATCAAAAAGTTATGCCAATGCGTGATATTTAGAATAAACGTTTAAGTTTGCCCCATGATAAGTTGTGTCTGTCCTTGTCAGTTTAATTTCATTATTAAGTAATACAAAGACTTAGTCAAATGTATCGGGGACGTTACTCCCGATAGGCCTACCCCTAATAATTAAGCATGCCGCAGTAATTAAAAATATCACTGTAGGGACTTAGTCGGACATAGCCAGGTATAGCATAGTTTAACAGTTTGGTACTTGTGTCTAAAGTGTAAAAAGTAAAAACATCATGTGTCTCACCCCAAGTAAAAGTAAGTAAGTTTGCTAGCAACAAAGAAGGGCTATGAATTCACCTTAGTAAGTAGAGAGAGTGTTATTCCTCGGAATAAAGAGTTGAACGAGTGAGCAGGAAAGTCAACCTATTGACATTTAAGAGTAGTTAAGTGTTTTGCCCATGTTTAAGTTTAAGTATGTGTTTAAGTATAGTTTGTTTTACTAAGTTTCTATTCCTAGTAAGTTACTATTTTTATAAAGTTTTCATTTTTAGAAAGTTTCTTATTTTACTAAGTTTCTACGACTAGAGAGTTTCTACTTTTATCAATGTTTTCCATTTTAGGATACTTGCCGTATTAGATAAGCTTCCAATCACCCATTTCCCTTCGAATGGCTAATTTAGATCTAGGGCTTGAGTCATAGGACCCTTTAAATCGGAAATCCAAACCCTCTGCCTAGAATCTCATAGAAACCATTCGTCAAGAAAGTTCGAAGATCTATACATCTCTAATACATATCCCAAAATGTTTTTTTATGTTACAATATAAGTAGTAGGTTATAGGTGCTAGTAATAGTAATAATGTATACATGTTATTTATTTTATTTTTAATTGCATATAATTTATAACATTATTTACATATTTCGGTAAAAATAATAACCGAAGTAAAAAGTAAAAAGTAAAAAGTAAAAAGTAAAAAGTAAAAAAAATAAAAAGTAAGAAAAGAATACTTACTAGTAGTAATTCTTCAAAGAGAGAATGAGAGAAATTTTGGTGTGAGTTTGAATGAGAAATGAGGGGTATTTATACTTGAAAAAATTAGGTAAAAAGAATAAAATAATTAAAAAAAAGAAATATTTAATTCTTAATGGGATTTTAAAATTAAAAAGTATTAAATGTTAGGTCATGAGATAATGCACAAAATAAAATAATAAAAGTAGTTTTTCCATTAAAATTTTTAATTAAAAAGTAATTTATTTATTTATTTATTTTTTTTTTATTTATGTAAATAAACAAATTTATTTAATGTTTTTCCAAGAATATTTGTCAATAATATTTTATTTTTATTCTTTTATTTTTTTTATTTAATTAATAAATACAAATTTTGCATAAAAATAATAAATAATTCGGTATTTTATATTTTTAATAATAATTATGATTTTAATTATTAAACTATAGCTTTAGTAAGTTTGTAAATATTATTACATTTATATATAATTGGATTTATTATATAGTTAAATATATAATACATTAACTAAATAATAAAAGTGATACAAAGTTTATATACTTAGTTAAATTATTTCAAATTATATAAATTAATAATATATAAATTAATAAACTTACTATTCGATCAATATTTAATTGTATATAACAACCCTTAATACATATAGTCAGACATATAACCCTAGGGTTAATTCAGTAATTTAGAAGTCGAAAAGTGAGGGTTGTTACAGTACCTCCCCGTTAATAAAAACTTCGTCCCGAAGTTTTAGGTAGACTTCTCGGATGCATCAGCGGTTGAGAAGAGATGGGGATATTTCTGTTTCATTTGGTCTTCACATTCCCAGGTATACTCGGGGCCACGTTGTGAATTCCAACGGATCTTAACAATAGGTATGGTGCTTTGTTTTAAGCGTTTAGCAGATCGGTCCATGACTTCTACGGGTTCCTCTATGAAGTGCATTTTATCATCAATGCGAATGTCATCCAAAGGAATAACGAGAGTGTCATCAGCGAGACACTTTTTAAGATTCGAGACATGAAATACGTTGTGTACGCTGCTAAGTTCAGCAGGTAATTCTAATCGATAAGCCACGGGTCCGATCCTTTCAGTAATCTTGAAGGGACCAACAAAACGCGGACTTAGTTTGCTTCGTTTACCAAAACGAATGACGCCTTTCCAAGGGGATACTTTTAACATGACTTTGTCACCAACTTGGAATTCCAAATCTTTCCGACCTTTATTAGCATAGCTCTTCTGTCGGCTGCGGGCAGTTTCTATTCGTTTCTTAATCTGAACTATCTTTTCGGTTGTCTCGTGTATGATTTCAGGACCAGTTAAATGTCTGTCCTCTAATTCATCCCAGCACAGTGGGGATCTACATTTTCGTCCGTATAAGGCCTCAAAAAGTGCAGCCTTAATACTTGAGTGGTAACTATTATTGTAAGAGAATTCAACCAAAGGCAAATGTCTATCCCAGCCTTTGCCGAAGTCGATAACACAAGCACGAAGCATATCTTCCAATGTTTGAATGGTTCGTTCACTTTGACCATCGGTTTGCGGATGATAAGCAGTACTCATGTCGAGTTGAGTTCCAAGAGCAGATTGTAAGGATTTCCAGAATCTGGAAGTGAATCTACTGTCGCGATCGGATATTATTGATATAGGAACACCATGACGAGAGACAATTTCTTTGATATACAGTTGTGACAATCTCTCCATCTTGTCGGTCTCCTTGATCGGTAAGAAATGAGCAGATTTAGTAAGACGATCTATTATGACCCATATAGTATCATTGCCACTAGAAGTCTTGGGCAATTTAGTAATATAGTCCATAGCGATACATTCCCACTTCCACTGCGGAATATCGGGTTGTGTCAACAGACCAGAAGGCTTTTGATGTTCAGCCTTGACTTTCAAACAAGTGAGACACTTACTAACATAAGTAGCAATGTCGGCTTTCATATTAGGCCACCAGTAGAATTCCTTCACATCGTGGTACATCTTACTGGAACCCGGATGAATATAATACCTAGTCTTATGTGCTTCTTCCAAGATTAGTTCACGGAGATTACCGAAGCGAGGAACCTAAATTCTGTTGCCAAAGTACCGTGTACCATTAGCTTTCACTTGGAGTTGGTTCTCGAAACTGATAGGTCCTTCACCTTCGATAAGTGTTGGTTTAATAGCTTCCAGTTGAGCTTCGCAGATTCGTGATATAAGATTTGATTTGATTTTCAGGTTTAAGGCACGAACACGTTTAACATCGTCTTTTCGACTGAGGGCATCGGCAACTACGTTTGCCTTGCCAGGATGATATTCTATCTTACAGTCATAATCGTTCAATAACTCGAGCCATCGGCTTTGCCTCATATTCAACTGTTTTTGATCAAAGATGAGTCGAAGACTTTTATGGTCAGTGTACACCGTAAACTGGGTACCATATAGATAATGTCTCCATATATTTAATTCAAATACCACGGCACCTAACTCAAGGTCGTGTGTGGTATAGTTCTCCTCGTGTTTCTTCAACTATCTAGATGCGTAGGCAATAACCTTTTCATGTTGCATTAAAACACAACCAAAGCCTTGCTTTGAGGCATCGCAGTAAACAACAAAATCATCAGTACCTTCAGGTAAAGATAGAATTGGGGTTGTTGTCAACTTCTCCTTCAGAATCTTGAAAGCAGATTCCTGTTCTTCGGACCACTCAAATTTCTTCCCTTTTTGTTTTAGCTTCGTAAGAGGTTTAGCAAGAAGTGAAAAATCCTTTATAAATCTCCGATAGTAACCGGCAAGTCCCAAAAATTGGCGAATATGCTTCGCAGTCTTTGGTATCTCCCAGTTCTGAATAGCAGTGATTTTAGCAGGATCAACATGTATTCCTCTTCTATCAACAACATGTCCAAGGAATTGTACGGTTTTGAGCCAAAACTCGTACTTGGAGAATTTAGCATAAAGTTGTTCCTTTCGTAAGAGTTCAAGAATCATACGCAAATGTTGCTCATGTTCTTTCTCACTCTTGGAATAGATCAAGATGTCATCAATGAATACAATGATGAATTTATCGAGATAGGGTTTGCAAACACGGTTCATAAGATTCATGAACACAGCAGGAGCATTGGTCAAACCAAAAGGCATGACACAGAATTCATAGTGCCCATAACGAGTGCGAAAAGCAGTCTTAGGAATATCGGATTCCTTGACTCTAAGTTGGTGATATCCGGACCTCAAATCAATCTTTGAATAAACACTTGACCCTTGAAGTTGGTCGAATAGATCATCGATACGTGGCAACGGATAACGGTTCTTGATAGTAAGCTTGTTAAGTTCGCGGTAATCAATGCACATCCTTAACGTACCATCCTTCTTTTTAACAAATAGAATAGGAGCTCCCCATGGGAACGAGCTTGGACGAATGAAACCTTTATCCAATATTTCTTGGAGCTGGTTAAAAAGTTCCTTCATTTCGAAAGGTGCTAAACGGTATGGTGCTTTAGCAATAGGAGCAGCACCGGGAGCTAAATCAATTTGAAATTCAACTTGTCGAGGAGGTGGAAGACCAGGAAGATCTTCGGGAAATACATCGGGATAGTCTCTAACCACTGGTACATCTTCAATACGCTTCTCTTCCGATTCGATCAGCTTAACGTGGGCTAGAATGGCTGGATAACCTTTCATAAGGTATTTGCGGGTTTTGATATAGGAGATGATATTAAGATTGGAACCACTCTTTTCACCTTGGATGATGAGAGTATCTCCATTCCCCAATGGAACATTAACAGTTTTATCGTAACACATGATAGCAGCATGTAATGGACGTAACCAATCCATACCAACTACGACATCAAAACTTCCGAGTTTGACCGGCAAAAGGTCTATCTTAAATTCTTTATCGGCTAAGATTAGGTTGCAGTTTTTATAGATTTTATTGACTTGCATGTCCTTTCCATTGGCTACTTCTACTAATCTTTTAGTTTCTAAGGGTTGAGGCTTTTCAGCAAATAGGGTACCAAAATCACTAGACACGTAACTTGTAGTGACCCAAACTTTTCCATGTTTATATATATTAATTGAGATTGATATTTACATGATTAAATGTTTCCAACATGTTAAGCAATCAAACTTGTTAAAACTTGATTAATTGAAATATGTTTCATATAGACAATTGACCACCCAAGTTGACCGGTGATTCACGAACGTTAAAACTTGTAAAAACTATATGATGACATATATATGGATATATATATATAGTTAACATGATACTATGATAAGTAAACATATCATTAAGTATATTAACAATGAACTACATATGTAAAAACAAGACTACTAACTTAATGATTTTTAAACGAGACATATATGTAAAGATTATCGTTGTAAAGACATTTAATGTATATATATCATATTAAGAGATATTCATACATGATAATATCATGATAATATAATAATTTAAAATCTCATTTGATATTATAAACATTGGGTTAACAACATTTAACAAGATCGTTAACCTAAAGGTTTCAAAACAACACTTACATGTAACGACTAACGATGACTTAACGACTCAGTTAAAATGTATATACATGTAGTGTTTTAATATGTATTTATACACTTTTGAAAGACTTCAATACACTTATCAAAATACTTCTACTTAACAAAAATGCTTACAAATACATCCTCGTTCAGTTTCATCAACAATTCTACTCGTATGCACCCGTATTCGTACTCGTACAATACACAACTTTTAGATGTATGTACTATTGGTATATACACTCCAATGATTAGCTCTTAGCAGCCCATGTGAGTCACCTAACACATGTGGGAACCATCATTTGGCAACTAGCATGAAATATCTCATAAAATTACAAAAATATGAGTAATCATTCATGACTTATTTATATGAAAACAAAATTACATATCCTTTATATCTAATCGATACACCAATGACCAAAAACACCTACAAACACTTTCATTCTTCAATTTTCTTCATCTAATTAATCTCTCTCAAGTTCTATCTTCAAGTTCTAAGTGTTCTTCATATATTCTACAAGTTCTAGTTAAATAAAATCAAGAATACTTTCAAGTTTGCTAGCTCACTTTCAATCTTGTAAGGTGATCATCCAACCTCAAGAAATCTTTGTTTCTTACAGTAGGTTATCATTCTAATACAAGGTAATAATCATATTCAAACTTTGGTTCAATTTCTATAACTATAACAATCTTATTTCAAGTGATGATCTTACTTGAACTTGTTTTCGTGTCATGATTCTGCTTCAAGAACTTCGAGCCATCCAAGGATCCGTTGAAGCTAGATCCATTTTTCTCTTTTCTAGTAGGTTTATCCAATAAACTTAAGATAGTAATGATGTTCATAACATCATTCGATTCATATATATAAAGCTATCTTATTCGAAGGTTTAAACTTGTAATCACTAGAACATAGTTTAGTTAATTCTAAACTTGTTCGCAAACAAAAGTTAATCCTTCTAACTTGACTTTTAAAATCAACTAAACACATGTTCTATATCTATATGATATGCTAACTTAATGATTTAAAACCTGGAAACACGAAAAACACCGTAAAACCGGATTTACGCCGTCGTAGTAACACCGCGGGCTGTTTTGGGTTAGTTAATTAAAAACTATGATAAACTTTGATTTAAAAGTTGTTATTCTGAGAAAATGATTTTTATTATGAACATGAAACTATATCCAAAAATTATGGTTAAACTCAAAGTGGAAGTATGTTTTCTAAAATGGTCATCTAGACGTCGTTCTTTCGACTGAAATGACTACCTTTACAAAAATGACTTGTAACTTATTTTTCCGACTATAAACCTATACTTTTTCTATTTTGATTCATAAAATATAGTTCAATATGAAACCATAGCAATTTGATTCACTCAAAACGGATTTAAAATGAAGAAGTTATGGGTAAAACAAGATTGGATAATTTTTCTCATTTTAGCTACGTGAAAATTGGTAACAAATCTATTCCAACCATAACTTAATCAACTTGTATTGTATATTATGTAATCTTGAGATACCATAGACACGTATACAATGTTTCGACCTATCATGTCGACACATCTATATATATTTCGGAACAACCATAGACACTCTATATGTGAATGTTGGAGTTAGCTATACAGGGTTGAGGTTGATTCCAAAATATATATAGTTTGAGTTGTGATCAATACTGAGATACGTATACACTGGGTCGTGGATTGATTCAAGATAATATTTATCGATTTATTTCTGTACATCTAACTGTGGACAACTAGTTGTAGGTTACTAACGAGGACAGCTGACTTAATAAACTTAAAACATCAAAATATATTAAAAGGGTTGTAAATATATTTTGAACATACTTTGATATATATGTATATATTATTATAGGTTCGTGAATCAACCAGTGGCCAAGTCTTACTTCCCGACGAAGTAAAAATCTGTGAAAGTGAGTTATAGTCCCACTTTTAAAATCAAATATTTTTGGGATGAGAATACATGCAGGTTTTATAAATGATTTACAAAATAGACACAAGTACGTGAAACTACATTCCATGGTTGAATTATCGAAATCGAATATGCCCCTTTTTATTAAGTCTGGTAATCTAAGAATTAGGGAACAGACACCCTAATTGACGCGAATCCTAAAGGTAGATCTATTGGGCCGAACAAACCCCATCCAAAGTACCGGATGCTTTAGTACTTCGAAATTTATATCATATCCGAAGGGTGTCCCGGAATGATGGGGATATTCTTATATATGCATCTTGTTAATTTCGGTTACCAGGTTTTCACCATATGAATGATTTTTATCTCTATGTATGGGATGTGTATTGAAATATGAAATCTTGTGGTCTATTATTATGATTTGATATATATAGGTTAAACCTATAACTCACCAACATTTTTGTTGACGTTTTAAGCATGTTTATTCTCAGGTGATTATTAAGAGCTTCCGCTGTCGTATACTTAAATAAGGACGAGATTTGGAGTCCATGCTTGTATGATCTTGTGTAAAAACTGCATTCAAGAAACTTATTTTGTTGTAACATATTTGTATTGTAAACCATTATGTAATGGTCGTGTGTAAACAGGATATTTTAGATTATCATTATTTGATAATCTACGTAAAGCTTTTTAAACCTTTATTGATGAAATAAAGGTTATGGTTTGTTTTAAAATGAATGCAGTCTTTGAAAAATGTCTCATATAGAGGTCAAAACCTCGCAACGAAATCAATTAATATGGAACGTTTTTAATCGATAAGAACGGGACATTTCATAACTTCTGTCGGCACCAGTATCGAATAAAATAGTTGCATAGAAATTATCAACAAGATACGTACCTGTGATAACTTCATCTTCATCTCGAGCTTCAGCAGCAGTAATAACAAACGCACGACCCTTCGCAGCAGTAGCATTAGCTCCAGTAGCAGGATTATCTTTCTTCTTAGGACAATTCGGACTAATGTGTCCCTTCTCTCCACAAGTATAGCATGTAGGAGGAGCTTTGGCCGGAACAATAGCCTTATCCTTCGGAGGAGTCTTACACGTCTTAGCAACGTGTCCCACTTTCTTACACAATGCACAAACCGCAGTACACTTCCCCGGGTGATGCCTCTCACAACGAATACAGAAAGGATAAGTACCCTTATAATTCGACCTTGTACCATCCGCAGGCTTCTTATTATCATTCTGAGCCGAACCTTGAGATGGCTCAAACTTCCTCTTATCATCATTACCCTTGGTTTCAACTTGCTTATTGGTCGACGCCCTTCTTCTCTTGGCCAACATGAGATTTTGTGCCATGAGAATCACAGCATCCAAAGTAACCTTCTCAGCAGCAATAACATTCCCTTGAACATCCTCGGGAAGACCTTCAATATACCGCTCAATTCTTCTAGCTTCAGTAGGAAACATTTCAGGACATAGAGTAGAAAGCTCCAGATAACGATTGGTATAGTTCTCAATGTCAGTACCCTTGACCTTGAGTTCCCAGAACTCAGCTTCAAGTTTTTGAACTTGACTTCGAGGACAAAATTTGTTGACCATCATGCTTTTGAGTTCATCCCATGGAATTGCATTAGCATTATCAATTCCTATGGACTTGGCATGAGCAGTCCACCAAGTTAAAGCATTGCCACCCAATGAGCTAGTGGCATACTTTACTCGATCGTTATCACCACAGTTGCAAATACGAAAAATAGATTCCATCTTCTCGAACCAACGGACTAGTTCGACAGCTTCTTCAGTCCCCTTAAATGCAGGAGGATGACAGTTTGAAAAATCCTTGTAGGAACAAGGTTTCGGTTGAGTATTAGCATGATTAGCTTGGGCGTTGCCTTGGGCGGCAGCGAGTAACTGTTGGAATTGTTCAGTAGTTAACACAACGTTGTTAACGGTAGGTGCAGCTGAACAAACCATGATGTCACTACATAAAAGTGAACATATGTTTGATAAGTTTAACAAGTTATAAGTTTGAGCAATCACAAGTATGAATAAAATAAAGTATTGATATCGCATGATATTAATAAAACACTTTATATTATTAGAACGAGGCATTAAATAAGCCTTTATTACACGATTCGGAAATAGAAATAGTTTAAGGCATAGCCTTTACATAGACAAGGAATTGGAAAAATAATCTAGGAAATATTAAGATTGAAGTAATCTTCATATTTCTTCTTCTCATCCTCCACCTTCTTCATAAACTCATCAACTTTCTCGTTCCTTGCCTTTTGTTTCTCATGCAGGAACTCGAGATTATCATAAAGGTTAGAAACTTCATTGTTGATTACATGGTACTTGTGGTCCCTTATAGAAAGTTGATTATTCACGCGATTTTCTTCCATCTTCAATCTAAGGTTAACATCTTCTTTTAGGCAAGAGAGAGATTTCTTCCCCCATCGGGTATTTCTATCACCTTCATACTTCACCAACTTTATCTCTTTCTTTAGTTTAGCATTTTTCCTCCATGAGCTTCTTGATCGCTAGGTCTTTTTCCTTCATTTGAAAATCGATCCTTGCAATATGGCGAATTAGGTCATCGATAGTTTTTCGCAGATTCATGAGCTCGTACTTGGCATCAACTTCATCGTAGAAAGGAGATCGGGATCTTTTCTTTGACGGCCTAGTTTCTTCAAAACATTTCCTCTTGTCTTTATTCCTCGGGGTTGGATAGTATTCAGGAGACCCATGTAACTTTAGAGTAGTATTTGGGCTATAATTTGGTGAGGGAGGACCACCAAAGCCATAAGTTGGACTTTGGACTGGTCTTTCTGTAGAAGACTTTTCAGTATCTTTTTCGGTTGGCTTGAAAAGATTCATTTTGGTCGTTTGATGATAATTAGACATCCTAACATTAGGAAGGATATTTTGATTAGAATCTTTAAGTCAAGTTTATTAAAGCATAATCGTTAAGATTATGGGGCAATCCTAAGTGCTTAAATTCTAAGGCATGAAAGGTTATAGTTTCCTAGATTGCTAAGGCACCCTAGCTAACAAGTAAGGCACACATAAAAATGCAATCCTGGTTCTCTATAACAGCCTGGTTATGCTCTGATACCAATCTGTAACGTCCTCTCAATAGGGTCTGGAAGGAACGTCACTATTATCAAAACATACCAACATATTATAATAAACGAGAACAATACTAAATGATGAATTTAACTTTAATGAGTACGCAACGGAAAATGAAATGTCGTTACAATGACAGGAATAACAATATCGTAAATGTTCACATGCAGAAGTAATAAATGCGATATCTCTTGATCCTATGTCCAAGTAGCATCACATAAGCAGTAAGTATAAGAGCTTGAATCAAACAGCACCTGAGACAAAACATGCTAAAGTGTCAACCAAAAAGGTTGAGTGAAGTTCATAGGTTTAACAAAAAGTTTGTCGTTGTTTTAGATCACAAGATTTAGTTTGTAAAGTTATCTCCCGCAGGATCAAAAAGTTATGCCAATGCGTGATATTTAGACTAAACGTTTAAGTTTGCCCCATGACAAGTTGTGTCTGTCCTTATCGGTTTAATTTCATTATTAAGTAATACAAAGACTTAGTCAAATGTATCGGGGACGTTACTCCCGATAGGCCTACCCTCAATAATTAAGCATGCCGCAGCAATTAAAAATATCACTGTAGGGGCTTAGTCGGACATAGCCAGGTATAGCATAGTTTAACAGTTTGGTACTTGTGTCTAAAGTGTAAAAAGTAAAAAGTAAAAAGTAAAAAAATAAAAAGTAAGAAAAGAATACTTACTAGTAGTAATTCTTCAAAGAGAGAATGAGAGAAATTTTGGTGTGAGTTTGAATAAGAAATGAGGGGTATTTATACTTGAAAAAATTAGGTAAAAAAAATAAAATAATTAAAAAAAAAGAAATATTTAATTCTTAATGGGATTTTAAAATTAAAAAGAATTAAATGTTAGGTCATGGGATAATGCACAAAATAAAATAATAAAAGTAGTTTTTCCATTAAAATTTTTAATTAAAAAGTAATTTATTTATTTATTTATTTATTTATTTATTTATTTATTTTAAGGATTTTTTTATGTAAATAAACAAATTTATTTAATGTTTTTCCAAGAATATTTGTCAATAATATTTTATTTTTTTTATTTTTTTTTATTTAATTAATAAATACAAATTTTGTATAAAAATAATAAATAATTCGGTATTTTGTATTTTTAATAATAATTATGATTTTAATTATTAAACTATAGCTTTAGTAAGATTGTAAATATTATTACATTTATATATAATTGGATTTATTATATAGTTAAATATATAATACATTAACTAAATAATAAAAGTGATACAAAGTTTATATACTTAGTTAAATTATTTCAAATTATATAAATTAATAATATATTATTTATTTAAGCATACATTGTTGACTAAAAATTACTATTCGGTCAATATTTAATTGTATATAACAACCCTTAATACATATAGTCAGACATATAACCCTAGGGTTAATTCAGTAATTTAGAAGTCGAAAAGTGAGGGTTGTTACAGAACCGAAGGACCAATTGGATTGAAACGGTGGACCGAGAAAGTCGAATCGGTGTTTGCCATAAGTAAGTGTACTGAAGAGGACAAAGTTAAGTACGCTACGCATACCTTCACAGGTACTACGTTAACGTGGTGGAACACCTATCTTGAACAGGTAGGACAAAATGCTGCTTACGCACTACCGTGGTCGGCATTCAAGCAATTGATGAACGAGCAGTACCGTCCTAGAAACGAAGTCAATAAGCTCTAGGCAGAACTTAGAGAGTTACGAACACAAGGGTTCGACATTACTACATATGAACGACGATTCACAGAGTTGTGCCTATTGTGTCCGGGAGCATTCGAAGATGAAGAAGAGAAGATCGACGCGTTTGTAAAAGGGTTACCAGTAAGGATTCAAGAAGATGTGAGTTCACACGAGCCAGCTTCTATACAGAAGGCAAGTCGAATGGCTCATAAACTAATAAATCAGATTGAGGGAAGAATTAAAGAGCAGGCGGCCGAAGAAGCTAACACGAAACAACTTAAGAGAAAGTGGGAGGAAAACGGTGACAAGAGTCACAAGTACAACAACAACAACAATTACAACCACAATCGCAACAACTATTCCAACAACCGCAACAACACTCGCAACAATAACCGCAATCCTAATAATAACTACAACAAACATCCCAACAACAACAACAACAACAACAACCATTTCAACAACAATAACAATTCCAACAACAACCTCAATAACAACAACGGCAACAAAAACCAAAAACAGCCATGTCATAGGTGTGAAGAAAATCAACAGGGGTTTTGCACGAAATTTTACAACAGGTGTAAAAGAAATGGTCATAGCGCGATAAAGAGTGAGGTCTAAGGACCAAAGTTTAACGGAACTAAAGGAACAAATAATGTCGAAACAAGTAAGGCCGAAACGAATAGTGTCGGAGGAAGTAATACCAACGCTGTTTGTTATAAATGTGGAAAACCGGGCCACATTATTAGAAATTTCCCGAATCAGGGGAATACTAATGGGCAGGGCCGTGGAAGAGTTTTCAATATTAATGCGGCAGAAGCATAGGAATAACCTCAGCTTGTTACGGGTACGTTTCTTATTGACGATAAATCTGCTTATGTTTTATTTGATTTGGGTGCAGATAGAAGCTATATGAGTAGAGAATTTTGTGCTAAATTAAGTTGCCCATTGACGCCTTTGGATAGTAAATTTTTACTCGAATTAGCAAATGGTAAATTAATTTCAACAGATAATATATGTCGGAATTGAGAAATTAAACCGATTAGCGAAACATTTAAGATTGACTTGATACCAGTAGAGTTAGGGAGTTTTGTTGTGATAATCGGTATGGACTGGTTGAAAGAAGTGAAAGCAGAGATCGTTTGTTACAAAAATGCAATTCGCATTATACGAGAAAAAGGAAGACCCTTAATGGTGTACGGAGAAAAGAGCAACGCGAAGTTAAATCTTATTAGTAACCTGAAGGCACAAAAACTAATAAGAAAAGGTTGCTATGCTATGCTAGCACACGTCGAGAAAGTCAACTCCGAAGAAAAGAACATCAATGATATTCCCGTCGCAAAAGAATTTCCCGATGTATTTCCTAAAGAATTATCGGGACTACCTCCATACCGATCCGTTGAATTTCAAATAGACCTTGTACCGGGAGCCGCACCAATAGCTCGTGCTCCATACAGACTCGCACCTAGCAAAATGAAGGAACTTCAGAGCTAATTACAAGAACTTTTAGAGCGTGGTTTCATTTGACCAAGCACATCACCGTGGGGAGCTCCTGTTTTGTTTGTCAAGAAGAAGGATGGTACATTTAGGTTGTGTATCGACTACTGAGAGTTGAACAAACTTACCATCAAGAACCGCTACCCACTACCAAGAATCGATGACTTATTTGATCAACTACAAGGCTCGTCGGTTTATTCGAAGATTGATTTACGTTCTGGGTATCATCAAATGCGGGTGAAGGAGGATGATATTCCAAAGACTACTTTTAGGACGCGTTACGGTCATTACGAGTTTATGGTTATGCCGTTTAGGTTGACTAACGCACCAGCTGTGTTCATGGACCTCATGAACCGGGTGTGTGGACCATACCTTGACAAGTTTGTCATTGTTTTCATCGATGACATACTTATTTACTCAAAGAATGACCAAGAGCATGAAGAACACTTGAGAAAAGTGCTAGAGTTGTTAAGGAAAGAAAAACTGTAAGTTTTCAAAGTGTGCATTTTGGTTGGAAGAAGTTCAATTCCTCGGTCACATAGTGAACAAAGAAGGTATTCAGGTGGATCCAGCAAAGATTGAAACCGTTGAAACGTGGGAAACCCCGAAAACTCCGAAACACATATGCCAATTTTTAGGGCTAGCTGGTTATTACAGGAGGTTCATCCAAGACTTTTCCAGAATAGCAAAACCCTTGACTGCATTAAAGCATAAAGGGAGGCAATTTGAATGGAAGGATGAACAAGAAAAAGCGTTTCAATTGTTGAAGAAAAAGTTAACTACGGCACCTATATTATCATTTCCTGAAGGGAATGATGATTTTGTGATATATTGTGACGCCTCAAAGCAAGGTCTCGGTTGTATATTAATGCAACGAACGAAAGTAATTGCTTATGCGTCTAGACAATTGAAGATTCACGAGCAGAATTATACGACGCATGATTTGGAATTAGGCGCGGTTGTTTTTGCATTAAAGACTTGGAGGCACTACTTATATGGGGTCAAAAGTATTATATATACCTACCACAAAAGTCTTTAACACATATTTAATCAGAAACAACTGAACATGAGGCAGCGCAGATGGATTGAATTGTTGAATGATTATAACTTTGAGATTCGTTACCACC
This sequence comes from Rutidosis leptorrhynchoides, assembly GCF_046630445.1. Lineage (NCBI taxonomy): Eukaryota > Viridiplantae > Streptophyta > Magnoliopsida > Asterales > Asteraceae > Rutidosis > Rutidosis leptorrhynchoides. The sequence goes on from NC_092340.1 coordinate 171,598,905, forward strand.
CGGGGAAGGCAAATGTGGTAGTCGACGCCTTGAGCAGAAAGGACAGAGAATACATTCAAGTAAAAGCTATGAATATAATGATTCACACTAACCTTACTACTCAAATAAAGGAGGCGCAACAAGGAGTTTTAAAAGAGGGAAATTTAAATGATGAAATACCCAAAGGATCGGAGAAGCATCTTAATATTCGGGAAGACGAAACCCGGTATAGGGCTGAAAGGATTTAGGTACCAAAATTTGGAGATATGAGAGAAATGGTACTTAGAGAAGCTCATAAAACCAGATACTCAATACATCTTGGAACGGGGAAGATGTACAAGGATCTCAAGAAACATTTTTGGTGGCCAGGTATGAAAGCCGATGTTGCTAAATACGTAGGGGAATGTTTGACATGTTCTAAGGTCAAAGCGGAGCATCAGAAACCATCAGGTCTACTTCAACAACCCGAAATCCCGGAATGGAAATGGGAAAACATTACCATAGATTTCATCACTAAATTGCCAAGGACAGCAAGTGGTTTTGATATTATTTGGGTAATAGTTGATCGTCAAACCAAATCAGCACACTTCCTACCAATAAGAGAAGATGACAATATGGATAAGTTAGCACGACTGTATTTGAAGGAAGTCGTCTTCAGACATGGAATACCAATCTCTATTATCTCAGATAGGGATGGCAGATTTATTTCAAGATTCTGGTAGACATTACAGCAAGCATTAGGAACTCGTCTAGACATGAGTACTGCCTATCATCCACAAACGCTTGAAGACATGCTACGAACATGTGTTACTAATTTAGGAAACAGTTGGGATCGACATCTACCATTAGCAAAATTTTCCTACAACAACAGCTACCATTCAAGCATTGAGATGGCGCCGTTTGAAGCACTTTATGGTAGAAAGTGCAGGTCTCCAATTTGTTGGAGTGAAGTGGGGGATAGACAGATTACGGGTCCGGAGATAATACAAGAAACTACCGAGAAGATCATCTAAATTCAACAACGACAAAAGAGCTACGCGGACAGTAAAAGAAAAGATATAGAGTTTGAAATTGGAGAAATGGTCATGCTTAAGGTTTCACCTTGGAAAGGCGTTGTTCGATTTGGTAAACGGGGGAAACTAAATCCAAGGTACATTGGACCATTCAAGATTATAGATCGTGTCGGACCAGTAGCTTACCGAATGAGTTACCTCAACAACTCGCGACTGTACATAACACTTTCCACGTCTCGAATTTGAAGAAATAAAGAAGATCTCACTATTCCGTTAGATGAAATCCAAATCAACGAAAAACTTCAATTCATCGAAGAACCCGTCGAAATAATGGATCGTGAGGTTAAAAGACTTAAGCAAAACAAGATACCAATTGTTAAGGTTCTATGGAATACTCGTAGAGGACCCGAGTTCACCTGGGAATGAGAAGATAAGATGAAGAAGAAATACCCGCACTTATTTCCAGAAGATACGTCAACACCTCCAACTACTTAAAATTTCGGGACGAAATTTATTTAACGGGTAGGTATTGTAGTGACCCGAACTTTTCCATGTTTATATATATATTAAATGAAATTGTTATTTACATGATTAAGTGTTTCCAACATGTTAAGCAATCAAACTTCTTAAGACTTGATTAATTGAAATAGGTTTCATATAGACATTTGACCACCCAAGTTGACCGGTGATTCACGAACGTTAAAACTTGTAAAAACTATATGATGACATATATATGGTTATATATATAGTTAACATGATTTTATGATAAGTAAGTATCTCATTAGGTATTTTAACTATGAGTTATATACATAAAATAGAGTTTATTGAATTAAGAAACTCGAAATGAATGAAAGGTATCCCGTATGCTTCGGCTATAGGATCCATCATGTATGCCATGTTATGTACTAGACCTGATGTCTCGTTAGCTTTGAGTTTGACGAGTCGTTATCAACAGAATCCAGGTGAAGAACAATGGATGGCTGTTAAGAACATTCTTAAGTATTTGCGGAGAACTAAAGATATGTTCTTAGTTTACGGTGGTTTGGAAGAAGATCTGAGTATTAAGTGCTATACAGATGCTAGTTTTCAAACTGATCGAGATGATTCTCGTGTGACGACCCAGGAATTTCCGACCAAATTTAAACTTTAACTTTATGTGATTTAATGTTTCGACACGATAAGTAAAGTCTGTTAGGTTGAGTCTCAAAAATTTTGAACAATTTTCATAAATATAATTACCCTTCGACTGCTTCACTCTTGATAAAGTTGAATTATACTAATTAATTATTATATGTTATTATATCTATATATGATTAGACGACACATGCATATTACTAAATTCATGTTTTGATCGTCCCCACTACCACATATTGCCAACTACCTCTTACTACTATTTCTTCTCATTGTTCAACTAAAACCCACGAAAGTCTAACTCAACAAATTAACACATTTTATTATTATAGTATATATATATATATATATATATATATATATATATATATATATATATATATATTTTGTAATTCCATATATATATATATATATATATATATATATATATATATATATATATATATATATATATATATATATATACACGGTTACATGTATCACACACCACCTAAAACACTCAATCACCTTTATTAAACTCCCACATTCATTATGTAACTTTCTGTTCCCAATCACCATCATCTCTAATTATATATTTCCCTATATACATATATACATATACATAAAAATGATAATCACTCACACCCATTTCTTTTGTTTATATGTTCTATTACAATTATCACAAACCAACAACCTACTAACCATCACTTTTAAATTATCACGTGAATTGAATTATTAAAGGTAATATTACTGTGTTTGTTTCATTGCATCACCATTCACATATTATATACATATATGTTTTTGCAAATTGAGAAGTAAGATGCTTTTCTATACTTTCTTGATTACTATCTGTCAACATTCCAAATCCAAAAAGAAAAAGGAACCGATGGCTCACTGTATCCCTTTATATCTATCCTAATTGATACAGATTCATATAAAAGATATATACATATACAATCAAAATCAACCACATAGACATCCACTAAATCACCTTTCAACCTATATAATTCTGTTTCTTTTTAATTCCACTTGACAATTCTATTTTATTTAATACACATCCATGTGCATAATTGAAAAGATTATTCCTCTCTTTCTTCTTATTTTGTCGATCAAGTAACATCACCACCTCCTCACTAAGTGTAAGGCTTCATTTACATTTTTCTATTTTCTATTCGAGCACACATAAGCGTGAACTGCTACTTCTGTTAGTTTGTTATTCGAATTTTCTTGCTACTACTATTATACGCATAACCTTACTTCAAAAACTCAATAACCACCACCATGAACTTGCTACGGCTGCAATTTCTCACGATCAAACACACTTCACTATCTACTCTAGTCATCATCCTCAAATCTATCACCACCACCATGGACAACCACTCGACAAACCACCATAAACCACGTAACTGTTGCTACACCAATTTCTCCTTCTAATGCATCAAATTGTGCTGTTGCTGTCACAAGAGATCCACTTAACTAAAAAAACCTATAAGTTATTGCTCCATGATTAACCTGCATCAACAATCAAACCAAACCAAACCAAATTAATGACTATTAGTTGTTACTGGTTTCTATTTAAGGCAAAACATACTTGATTCAATGTTACCATAAATCTATTTCCCGTTATTATTTCATATGAAAACCTAAATCATCAATCAATGTAATTAAAACTTGCTGCTGTTTCATTGATGCTCCTGTTTCGATTGAGTGATCAAACTTAACTCTTCTCCCGATTGTGAATAACCAATATTCACCTCCCACTACCATTAAACAAGGTCAACACCACAACCACCATGTTAAAACCATCACTGTAACTGCATACACTCTATCCTGTTACTGGCCGAATACAACCCATCAACCTGCAGGCGCCCTTCGAACTAACTACTGTTATAGTTCTACTTTTACTTTGACTATAATCTCAAAACCTATTACCAGTCTTTTTGTTTATTGGCACGAATAACAACATCAAAGAACACAACACACTCTCAAATCACCACTATGATTAAACTATTGAACCTTATCTTTACTACTACCTGAGTTCGATGATGGATATGGCTTTGTTCCCGTTTTGACTCCCTACATAGACACTCTAACCCTCACCATCGTTATCAGTTCCCATCATTAAACCCACCAAGAAACACCATTAATTGTTACTATAGTTCGATAAATAATAGTACAGGACATGTAAAAAGAATTAAGAAATTAAAGAAATTTATGAACTGATCACTTACCTGATTATTGATGAACCGATGACTAATTGATCGATTGATAAACCAATGACCTATTTGATCGATTGATTTTTGCTGCAACTTTTCACTACTCAATTCCTAATTATAATCGAATTCCTTTTCTTGCTACGATCGACGACCAGAAACCCCAAAACTGAGACTGTGATTGATCGATACCATGAATCATCGATAAACACTCAGCTAAGATGGTGATTGAGGTTATTTCGATCTTGCAAGCGATATACGAATGCTTTGGATATGTTTTTCTCGATCTATCTGTGATTTAGGGATTATGATATACCGTATCAGATTTATCCTTAAACGGGCCACCATGTTTTAATTGGACCATGTTTCTTGATTGGGCCGAACTGTAGCAACTGGTCCAACTCAAATGCCCAGCAAGCCATCGGTATTATTATTATTATTATTATTATTATTATTATTATTATTATTATTATTATTATTATTATTATTATTATTATTATTATTATTATTATTATTATTATTATCATCATCAATATTATAACTATTATTATCATTAATATTATTTTTGTTATTAACATTAATTATTACCAAGTATTATTATTAAGCATTATTAATATTAAGAGTTATTATCAAAACTATAATTTTTATTGTAAAAACAATACAACTTTTTATTTTAATATCATTATTGTTAAAATTATCATTTTTACTAAGACTATATTTTTTTATTAAAAATAACATTATTAATAAAACTATCATTTTTATTTATTATTTTGGAATTGACATTATTGATATCATTATTATTAACATTATATAGAGATTACAAAATTTTTTTAATTACGAGTATTAATATTTCTTTACCAACTAACAATTAGTACATAACACTAAATTTAAAACATATAACATATAAGTTATTAGAATAACAAGTATATCACTAATAATATAAATTCGTTCGATTACCATATTATGTGTTAATATAAATATATGAATGATATAGGTTCGTAAATCCAAGGCCAACCCTATATTTGTTCAATGACATCATATGTATTTTTACTACAAAATACAATATGGTGAGTTCATTTGATTTCCTTTTACTCTTTACATTTTTGGGACTGAGAATACATGCGCTATTTTTACAACTGCTTTATTAAATGCTTTTGAAATATATTATGAACTGCGAATACATGAAATGCTTTTATAAATGTTTGACGAGATAGACACAAGCAAAACATTCCTCTAATGAATTATTATGCAGACAGAAGTTCTGCGGTTTATTATTAAATTATGTGGACATGATAATTGCCACTGTTGAATTATGTGGATATGATAATTGCCACCATTGAATTATGTGGATATGATAATTGCCACCAATTGATATGAATGTTATGTATCGAGAGAATGATTTTATACACAGGTTATGTGTATGTTATTTTTGTGCACGAGATATGTGTACGGTTACTATGATTTATGAAAGATGATTTCGTACACGAGAAAGGTGTACTGTATTTAAAAGATATCGCATGCACATTACAGGTGGGTGTAGGATTCGGGCCCATTTGTACCATGCAGGATTTAAATCTTGTGGTCTATCAAAATGATAAATTTTATTGTTTTATGATAAACTTATGAACTCACCAACCTTTTGGTTGACACTTTAAAGCATGTTTATTCTCAGGTATGAAAGAAATCTTTCGCTGTGAATTTGCTCATATTACATGGAGTCGTTCATGGCATATAGAAGTTTGTTCATCGCGATGGTACCAGATGTTATTGTATTCGTTCTGAAGATTTTGGACGGGGTATGACATGTGGTATCAGAGCGGTGGTCTTAGTGAACCAAGTCTTGCATTAGTGTGTCTAACTGATAGTCGTTAGGATGCATTAGTAAGTCTGGACTTCGACCGTGTCTGCATGTCAAAAGTTTTTCTTATCATTTTTGTCGGAAATCATCTGTTCATCATCCTTAGGAAATTACCTGCTTATCATTCTTAGTCTAAACACATCTTACTGCAATGATTGCATGAATAGTATATAGACAAAATTCGTATCTTAGCGTATCTGCTAATTCATATCTTAGCATATCTGTTACTGTAGACTTTGCCTGACAACTTCCGTAGATTCCTTCGTAACTTATGGGATTTTAGTATTATATATGCATATGTAAATTATGTATTGCAGGGTACTAATCTACATCCTATAATCTATTTCTTATCGAAAATCCTTCATCTGATCGTATGAGATGAATCCCTCAACCAGTTAGAGTCCCTTAGATTACGATAGCTATTCCAATAGTTATTCCGACAGCTATTCCGATATAGATTTCCACCCGAACTCCGAAAGCAGTGTAACCGGAATGGAGCAACCAATCAGCCATCCCCAATTCATCTGATTGGGTTCGTAGTCGACTTAATCAATGGAGACGCGAAGAAAGCAGTCTTTTCCATCAACCACATTCACCTCTTGACGAATAACCCGAAGCACTTATCGGTAAATCAATCCGAAACACCATCTTCACCCTTATTTCCAGAGTAGCTCGACATGATTATATTCTATCCACAATTTGAAACTTTATTCATATGCTCGTTCCGACCGACAATTATCCCGGAGTAATACAAGAAGTCAACGAACTTCACGCTCGAGTAATCAATTTGGAGAATATGGTGCAAAATCTACCAGCTTCAGCAACATCACCGGCACCAACAGTACCATCAGTAACAGCACCAGTACTATCAACAATCCATGCCTCGACATCTCATTCTGTACGTCTAGTATAATTATCATTCCACGAATCGTTCTACATCATTTATCTTCGTTCGACATGGCGATTATATAATCTCTAATGTTTTAGAGATTATATATTCTTATTCTAAACGGTAAATCAAATGAGTCTAATATCATATTGATTCATTAAATCCATGATTACATCTGAAGAAAATATATATGTATATATGTTTTCATAAAGATTGTAATTAAAAATCCTTTTGTACAAACTGTTAATGATGAAAATATTTTAACGGGTAGGTAATACCCGAGGAATATTTAAGATTCACATTAATAAGTTACACTGTACATTCTTCAAAGCTGATTCAACAGTCATTTACTATCCTACTTACATCCACCGATATGCAAATCCGTTCACCATAGAATAACCATTTTCATCCAATTTCATATTTGGATTTTGATTTATCAGAATCCAACAAGTGGCATAGTGAAGAAAACATTTGACAAAATAAAATTTGTTAGAAACAAACAAATTAACTATGAGAAATTTTGTTAAGAATTCATGCTAACTGTTCCTAGCTAATTGTTCCTAGCTAACTGATTACATTTTATTTATCGCAATTTAATTATCACAAATTACATTCTTGCAATTTTATTTATCGTCATTTAATTTCTGTTATTTACTTTACGCACTTTATTTATCGTCATTTAATTTCTGTTATTTATTTTTACGCACTTTAAATATCGGGACACGTATACAAGGTTTTGACATATCATATCGACGCATATATATATATATTATTTGGAATAACCATAGACACTCTATATGCAGTAATGATCAAGTTCTCTATATAGGGTTGAGGTTGATTCTATAATAATATATGTACTTTGAGTTGTGATCGAGTCTGAGACGTATACGGGTCATGATATGTATTAATTAATTCGGATATTATATATTAAGCTATATATAAATTATCGGACTGTTAATTGTGGACTATCAACTGTGGACTGCCGACATTGGACAATTAAAATGAATTAAAATATTGATTATACCATATGAAACTAAATATTTCTTCAAGTTTGCCACTAGATTTCATCTTAAACCTCATTTGTATCTCGATGATTACAAACTGCGTTCAAATCTTTCATAAATTCTTAAAACGCCTCAATCTAGAGGATGAACCAACCACAAATCATCTACGAAAGAAAAGATTGATGCATATAGCTATTCACCTGAGAAACACTCGGCAACTGAGTAAACATTTAAAACGTAGCTATGCTAATTTCTTAGTGTTATTATGATCCATAATAACTTTGCAATCCCTTTCCAAATTAGCAAAATTTGTCACAGCTCCAGCAAGTCAACTTCGACTTTTCAGACGGACTAGCCTTACTATAACCTCGATATATATGCGTACTCTTTTATTGTTACCGGGGAACCATTTATATTCCACCATTTTACCAGCAGATGTACCAGCAACTTCGTCGCTCCTTGGTTTAAATCTCTCTGACAAATCACTATATTTTTCTATTGAAGTCTCATCATGTACACATCTGTATCTTGTAACAAGAATTGCCATACCAATTACCGGGAATCAACAAATCTGTATTTTGAGTCTCGCAATGATTCCACATCAACAGTTATATGTATCCATATAACATTTATCTCTTAGAATTATGATCTTCCATTCTGAAATTCTGAAAAGCACTTAGTCTACAAATCAATACTCTGAATGTTAAAAAAAAGAGCTGAATGAAACAGTAGAGACCGTAGGCAACCGTAAACGACCTTAATCATCAGAAGTTTGATGATAAAGAATAGTATGTTGGAAAAACTCAGAAAATTGGAACTAGAAAAACTGATTGAGCGAACTACGAAGGAGTCTCTGAACAAATCACAAGGACTAAACTTGTACATTAAGAATCCTGAACAAATCACAAGGACTAAACTTGTACATTAAGAATCCTGATGATTCTGTTTCTGATGAAATCTTTAGCGAATACCTTACTCCTTAACCATTCTAAATTATCGTGAATGAATTTCTTCATCACAATTTGATTCTGAAATCCTAAGATATCATCGTACCTTCTTTATTAATATCCTCAATATTTCTGAAGATATCTTCATAAATATTCTCGTTCGATATTAATTATCTCTTTGTGCTATCCATATTTTATCATAAAAGGAAACTGTTTTAGTTTCTATATTCTGCGAACCTTCGAATTTAAAATATGAATGTTTTTGAAGTAGTGTTGGAAATTGATGCATGAGTTAGTATAATATAATGACACTTGATCAACGTGATTATATTACAGTAAGTCATGCTGAGTTTCTAATGGGACGTGATGATTCACAGATCATAACGTCATCATGTGCCATGTTACATAACTCTTTCATTCTAATTAACCTTTGAACATATCAAGAAAATATATTCTTGATAGTTCTATCCTCAGTGATCCTGGTAATTTGACAAATCAGATCGTGCCATTACCATTCCCTTCTTGGAACATTAACAATGTTCCTTCTGAAACTTATATCTGCGAATTCTGGACTATTACAAGAGATGCCCATTCGCAAGAAGAAACGGAGGGACAAAACTCCGAAATAGAAATTGGGGTATAAATCCCAGCAAATAGGAGGGAGTATTAACTGTAGATGACAGTGATTATAGGAGACAGGAATAAGGACATTGAAATATAAGGGAGAATATAAAGCCCGATAACAACACATAAATTACAAACCGTGTATATCAATGTTTATCGCAACATAAAGACATGGGAGAATTATAAGTACTATAACCCCAAGGGCAAAGTAGAAGTAAGCAGATTCCTCTGGTGGAAGTTGGAAAAGGAGAACAATTGTTGCGATAGTAAGGATAAGGACAAGGATTAGAACTGGATTAAGCATTTTCACAATCTTTTGGATGTATGAACTAAGAAAGAAAGTATAGGAATGGTGAGAATAATGGAACGGAAGAGCTTAATTTATAGTGAAAATATCAGACAGAGTAATCGAGGCAGATCACCGTATTTAATTATAGAGATCTTAATTTCCTTACTCGTCGAAGAATCAGATCTTTTAGATTTCGAAGATTTTCTTTAAATCCCTTGAATTTCGGAATTCAACCCTGACTCTGTCTAAAGTTAAGATGAATCTTTACTTTCCTATTTCACTCTTTGGTGATAGCTTCATTCGTACTCTTCGAATAATCAAATTATTTTTATCCATATTACTCAATAATGATAAAACTCAATTTATCAACTCATATTCGTCATGAAAACATTTTTATTGTTAGCCATGACCACCTCACTCAAATTTCGGGACGAAATTTCTTTAACGGGTAGGTACTGTGACGACCCGGGAATTTCTGACCAAATTTAAACTTTAACTTTATGTGATTTAATATTTCGACACGATAAGTAAAGTCTGTTAGGTTGAGTCTCAAAAATTTTGAACTGTTTTCATAAATGTAATTACCCTTAGACTGCTTCACTCTTGATAAAGTTGAATTATACTAATTAATTATTATATGTTATTATATCTATATATGATTAGACGACACATGCATATTACTAAATTCATGTTTTGATCGTCCCCACTACCACATATTGCCAACTACCTCTTACTACTATTTCTTCTCATTGTTCAACTAAAACCCACGAAAGTCTAACTCAACAAATTAACACATTTTATTATTATAGTATAATTATGATATTATATATATATATATATATATATATATATATATATATTATGTAATTCCATATCTATCTATATATATATATATATATATATATATATATATATACACGGTTACATGTATCACACACCACCTAAAACACTCAGTCACCTTTATTAAACTCCCACATTCATTATGTAACTTTCTGTTCCCAATCACCATCATCTCTAATTATATATTTCCCGATATACATATATACATATACATAAAAATGATAATCACTCACACCCATTTCTTTTGTTTATATGTTCTATTACAATTATCACAAACCAACAACCTACTAACCATCACTTTTAAATTATCACGTGAATTGAATTACTAAAGGTAATATTACTGTGTTTGTTTCATTGCATCACCATTCACATATTATATACATATATGTTTTTGCAAATTGAGAAGTAAGATGCTTTTCTATACTTTCTTGATTACTATCTGTCAACATTCCAAATCCAAAAAGAAAAAGGAACCGATGGCTCACTGTATCCCTTTATATCTATCCTAATTGATACAGATTCATATAAAAGATATATACATATACAATCAAAATCAACCACATAGACATCCACTAAATCACCTTTCAACCTATATAATTCTGTTTCTTTTTAATTCCACTTGACAATTCTATTTTATTTAATACACATCCATGTGCATAATTGAAAAGATTATTCCTCTCTTTCTTCTTATTTTGTCGATCAAGTAAAATCACCACCTCCTCACTAAGTGTAAGGCTTCATTTACATTTTTCTGTTTTCTATTCGAGCACACATAAGCGTGAACTGCTACTTCTGTTAGTTTGTTATTCGAATTTTCTTGCTACTACTATTGTACGCATAACCTTACTTCAAAAACTCAACAACTACCACCATGAACTTGCTACGGCTGCAATTTCTCACGATCAAACACACTTCACTATCTACTCTAGTCATCATCCTCAAATCTATCACCACCACCATGGACAACCACTCGACAAACCACCATAAACCACGTAACTGTTGCTACACCAATTTCTCCTTCTAATGCATCAAATTGTGCTGTTGCTGTCACAAGAGATCCACTTAACTAAAAAAACCTATAAGTTATTGCTCCATGATTAACCTGCATCAACAATCAAACCAAACCAAATTAATGACTATTAGTTATTACTGGTTTCTATTTAAGGCAAAACATACTTGATTCAATGTTACCATAAATCTATTTCCCGTTATTATTTCATATGAAAACCTAAATCATCAATCAATGTAATTAAAACTTGTTGCTGTTTCATTGATGCTCCTGTTTCGATTGAGTGATCAATTTTAACTCTTCTCCCGATTGTGAATAACCAATATTCACCTCCCACTACCATTGAACAAGGTCAACACCACAACCACCATGTTAAAACCATCACTGTAACTGCATACACTCTGTCCTGTTACTGGCCGAATACAACCCATCAACCTGCAGGCGCATTTCGAACTAACTACTGTTATAGTTCTACTTTTACTTCGACTATAATCTCAAAACCTATTACCAGTCTTTTTGTTTATTGGCACGAATAACAACATCAAAGAACACAACACACTCTCAAATCACCACTATGATTAAACTATTGAACCTTATCTTTACTACTACCTGAGTTCGATGATGGATATGGCTTTGTTCCCGTTTTGACTCCCTACATAGACACTCTAACCCTCACCATCGTTATCAGTTCCCATCATCAAACCCACTAAGAAACACCATTAATTGTTACTATAGTTCGATAAATAATAGTACAGGACACGTAAAAAGAATTAAGAAATTAAAGAAATTTATGAACTGATCACTTACCTGATTATTGATGAACCGATGACTAATTGATCGATTGATAAACCAATGACCTATTCGATCGATTGATTTTTGCTGCAACTTTTCACTACTCAATTTCTAATTATAATCGAATTCCTGTTCTTGCTACGATCGACGACCAGAAACCCCAAAACTGAGACTGTGATTGATCGATACCATGAATCATCGATAAACACTCCGCTAAGATGGTGATTGAGGTTATTTCGATCTTGCAAGGGATCTACGAATGCTTTGGATATGTGTTTCTCGATCTATCTGTGATTTAGGGATTATGATATACCGTATCAGATTTATCCTTAAACGGGCCACCATGTTTTAATTGGACCATGTTTCTTGATTGGGCCGAACTGTAGCAACTGGTCCAACTCAAATGCCCAGCAAGCCATCAGTATTATTATTATTATTATTATTATTATTATTATTATTATTATTATTATTATTATTATTATTATTATTATTATTATTATTATTATTATTATTATTATTATTATTATTATTATTATTATTATTATAAATATTATTATCATTAATATTATTTTTGTTATTAACATTAATTATTACCAAGTATTATTATTAAGCATTATTAATATTAAGAGTTATTATCAAAACTATAATTTTTATTGTAAAAACAATACAACTTTTTATTTTAATATCATTATTGTTAAAATTATCATTTTTACTAAGACTATATTTTTTATTAAAAATAACATTATTAATAAAACTATCATTTTTATTTATTATTTTGGAATTGTCATTATTGATATCATTATTATTAACATTATATAGAGATTACAAATTTTTTTTAATTACGAGTATTAATATTTCTTTACCAACTAACAATTAGTACATAACACTAAATTTAAAACATATAACATATAAGTTATTAGAATAACAAGTATATCAATAATAATATAAATTCGTTCGATTACCATATTATGTGTTAATATAAATATATGAATGATATAGGTTCGTAAATCCAAGGCCAACCCTATATTTGTTCAATGACGTCATATGTATTTTTACTACAAAATACAATATGGTGAGTTCATTTGATATCCTTTTACTCTTTACATTTTTGGGACTGAGAATACATGCGCTATTTTTACAACTGCTTTATTAAATGCTTTTGAAATATATTATGAACTGCGAATACATGAAATGCTTTTATAAATGTTTGACGAGATAGACACAAGCAAAACATTCCTCTAATGAATTATTATACAGACAGAAGTTCTGCGGTTTATTATTGAATTATGTGGACATGATAATTGCCACTGTTGAATTATGTGGACATGATAATTGCCACCATTGAATTATGTGGACATGATAATTGCCACCAATTGATATGAATGTTATGTATCGAGAGAATGATTTTATACACAGGTTATGTGTATGTTATTTTTGTGCACGAGATATGTGTACGGTTACTAAGATTTATGAAAGATGATTTCGTACACGAGAAAGGTGTACTGTATTTAAAAGATATCGCATGCACATTACAGGTGGGTGTAGGATTCGGGCTCATTTGTACCATGCAGGATTTAAATCTTGTGGTCTATCAAAATGATGAATTTTATTGTTTTATGATAAACTTATGAACTCACCAACCTTTTGGTTGACACTTTAAAGCATGTTTATTCTCAGGTACGAAAGAAATCTTCCGCTGTGCATTTGCTCATATTACATGGAGTCGTTCATGGCATATAGAAGTTTGTTCATCGCGATGGTACCAGATGTTATTGTATTCGTTCTGAAGATTTTGGACGGGGTATGACATCTTGATCGCAGTCAGGATATGTCTTTGTCATGAATGGCGGGGCAGTTGATTGGAAGAGCTCGAAGCAGAGCAAAGTTGCACAGTCTACAACGGAAGCTGAATACATTGCTGCCTCAGATTCTGCACAACAAGCTGTTTGGATTCAGAAGTTTATGGCTGAACTCAGAGTAGTTCCCAGCATTGAATCTCCTATGTAAATGTATTGTGATAATTCAAGTGCTATTATACTTGCGAAAGAATCACGTGTACGTAAGGGTAGCAGACACATTCTTCGAAAGTTTGACTACATTCAAGAAGTCATTGAGAGGAATGATATTAGTATTCTTAAGGTTCATACAGATGATAATGTGGTTGACCCGTTCACTAAGCTCATGACACACAACAAGCATGATGATCATGCTAGTAGTATTGGACTTCGTTATGCTGCTGATCTTTTTAATTTGTAATTTAGTATTTGGATATTTTTGGAACATTAAACAGTTTTATCATAATGAATTGATATATTGATGGTATGATCGTTTTCATTTATATCATTGTGTTCTATATTAGCATGTTTAATCCATGAATAATTGTTGATTATTCAAAATCTCCATAATCGATCGTGTTATGGGAATAACATGAATTAAGATTAATATGAAGTTTTGGTTATATTTATTGATGATTAATAGTTAACTTGTAGAGTCCAAAATTCATATGTATTCATTGATGATGAATATTGGAATGACCCATCCGAGATGTCACTACATGGATCGTTGTCAGTAGTGAATCTTTTAGTGATTATGTCTTTATGTCCTTAGACTTGAGATGCACGCCGGTTCTGATGTGTGGAACATTGTACTTTAATATAGTTAAATGCTGTCCTAAATAAGGTTGTAATAAAGGCCATCATTGGGTATAATGTAAAGCTCGTGAGAGACACGTGTATGCAAAACATGATTTGTTCCTCCAAAATGTTTGGAGTTAGATACTTTTGAGCTCCTCGATGAATGAATAAGATATTTGTGTGGCCGCACTCAGATGTAATTAAGATGATACTTATTTAGTCTGGTGATCTAATTCAGTTCTAAGATCGAGAAAATAAAATTGTTAAACAAATGAGAATGACTAACGATCCATATCTCAAGTTTAACTAAAGTATCTGAAACAAAGGGGCGAATGACATTTAACACTTAGTATAAGCAGTTCCGAGAAACTATCCTCACGTGAATTTAGGGGCAATGACCTGTTGCTAGACGGTATCCATTGTTTGTATAGTTGCATGGTGTTATACCATGCACAAGTGGGAGTCTGTAGGATTAATGTACAAGGTACAACATATAACTATATGGCTAAATTCATTTGAGCCTTTGGGGTCACACATATATACACCTATACGTCAAATTAAATATATATAAGATGTATATATATTACTCAAGTAACGAAACAAATTAAAATACTCCGTTATGAATTAATTGAATATTTAAATTATTAGATTAAATTAATTAATTAATTAATTGTTTGATTAATTAATTAAATGTAAATATTAGTTAATTACTCTTTAGTGGACGAGTAATGAAATAAAAGGGAAAAGATTTTGAAATCACGTAAAACTTGGAAACATATTTTTACTACGCGTTTTTTACTTTGCCGACTTAATGAGTCGTGAGAATTAATATTTATATGTTCCTTCTTTGGTGTGGTGTCTCTCACGCAAAAAGAAAAGAGATAGAATCTCTGCCTTTTTACTTTTAGCCTCAAAAAGACAAAACCACATATTACGATTTCTGTACGAAAAGTTTTACGGAGTATTATTTGCATTACTTTGCCATATTAGTATTAATATAATCTGATTGTATTAATATTAATAAGTTGTTTGGATTTGGACTAGCACCATTGGCGTTGTTTGAAAGTGTAGTGGACTATCCAAAGAGACGGTCATACCCTTTGATCGTAGGTTTCTCTTCGTTCATCAGTTTCTTCAAGAAAGGTATACCGTTAACTCCACTTCGTAATTTTATTCTTGACAATTATTATTGGTGTAACTTGATCTATGGGATAGATTTATCGTGTGTATGTTTTATTAAATAAGTGGTTATTTAATCTTGTAATTTTTGTTCATAAATAATAAAAGATTATTATTTTTATTATCCGCTGCGTTAATCTGAATTGTTAAAAGTACACACGATTTTCTTTCAAGATCAACATAGTATAAAACCGATAAAACAGACAAAAATATACAACACTAGATAACACCAGCAACATACGAGATAACAAACAAATAAACAAATCAAACTAAATCTAGCAACCAACACGTGGAACCAAAAATACAAGGGAAGCTAAACTAAGAACCCAAGGCTGCAACCAAAGGCACTCGTAGAACCGGAAAGACCAAACCATTTGACGAAGACCACCAAATTTTGGGAAAATACCAATGTTCGCCGAATCCGCCTTGACTCAGAATCACTTGCAGCATCAAAATTCATTTTTGTAGCACATGAGACCCCAACTGTTGCACCAACCACATCACCCTGTTCAAAACTAGATCCACAACAAGGAAACGTCGCCTGGTCGAACCCGAGTGACGAGACCAAAAAGGATGGAGCTAAACGAAAAAATTACAGAAGCGGGTAACAATTCGACCACCAAAAACTCATCAAAAGTCAACCCTCTCCTGCCATATCAACAACAACCACTAACAATAGGGTGGTGAAGCTTCCACAAAATAACAGTGGATAGAGGAATCTTTAGCGAGACATCCACCGCCAAAAACAGAACACGGCCACCACCAACTCTCTGGTGGTGAAACCGCCAAGGCGCCGACAAGTAAAAGCTAAAAACTACAACTAGTTAGCTGGCTGAGACTTTCATGCCAAAGACAACCTAAAAACCGGCCAGAAACCATCATAATGGTGAGAAACAAGGGTACCGAAAAGACAGAAAAATAGGCGACCCAAGATAATCGAAAAAATAGAAACTCGTAAAGGTTTAGAAACGATCACCAACAACCCTGAGCAATACACCCAACCACAAAGCACAATGAAACTATTATACTCGCCGCATGTAGTTAGCCGCTGAGATGGAGATTGGATGGCTGGAACTTCACCGTTACCGGAAATACAAAATGAAAAAAAGACAAAGAGTCGTCCAAGCAACCTGGTACCCAGCCCACAACACCACCATATAGGTCTCAGGGTACAATAGGTACACATATCTGAATTTAATTGAGCGCGAAAAAAAGACAAAGAGTAATCCAACGACGCCAGAAATGGGAAGAAATGAATGGAAAAATGGAAGAGGAAAAGAAAGAGAAGAACACAAGAAAGCAAGCTGGACCACCAGCGTAAAACCAGTGACCGAGGAGATGACAACGCCAGAGAGATAAGTTTAGGGTTTGGAGTGATTGAAAGTGGAGAGGGTAGGAGCATTTATGAAATTAACTAAACACACCTATCTTTTTGTTTAAACATAAGGTATTTACATTAACGTTTATGAAATAACCTAAACACACTTGTCTATTTTTTTTAATCATATTCGAAAATTAAGAAAGAAATCAAAAGTCTGTGAATCTAAATTAAATCATGACCTGCTTTTGTTGAACTAAATAAGGGAAATGACAATCTCATTATAGTGCTAAAAATCATGTACGTTTCGTTTTGTTTGACAACCCATTCTTACGCAACACTTCAGGCTTACTTCTTTTGTTAAGTCTCGACTTCGACCGATTTCTCAGAGTCGGAGGGGGATCTCTCATCCGATCATCCTGAACACGAAGGAGATGCTCTCAATGTGATATCAACAGCAATAGAAGAAAACGGACATGATCCTATGTTCGTTTCTCCCGCTTGCAAGGTGAGCTAAAATGAAATTATGGTGATTGAATGACCGCTCTTCAGCTCTTCTCCATCTTAGTAATAATAATGAAGGGGCGGGCATTCTGTCGCTTCCCCAACTCTCGCAAGAATTGTATGGGAGTCATCTTCGGAGGGACTTCCCGAATGACCGTATCGAGGTATTTAAATTAGTATTTTTCGAATACAACTTATGTTTGTGTCTAAGTTAGTCTTAGATGAATAAGCATTCATTTGATGGCTTAAAATTGACACTACGACGTTTAATGAAACTATAGCTATATGTAAGTTCAACTATCCATTAATATATAGTACATAGCAGTAACTTCACCATCCTATTTTCGAACAACTAAAAAATCTCACTATTTATCATTGTGTAAATTCAAAAGTATTATACATGATGTTCACATACTTAGCTTCCTGTCTTAGTATGTGCTTGTTGAGTTGGTTCTATTGCCTTTTGCCCTTTGTAAGCGGTTTTAGATGCAATTGAATTCCTTGAAGAGCCTATATGAATTCTCCTATCTTGATTGTTCATAAAAGTAGGTCTTGTTAACTGTCGTTTTCCTAATGATTGACCTTCTTGCAACATCAAAACCACTTCTGACATTGTTGGTCTATTTGAAACTGGTGACCGGGGACACAACAAAGCAATCTCAATGATCTTCATCACGTGTTCTTGTTCGTGTTGCTTCAGGTCCAATGTCTTATCAATGAAGTTCGAATGTATTTTTTTCTCATATAACTTCCATGCCTGTTTATTAATTTAGAGAAAACTAGTTCATAAGCTAAAAATTAAGATAAAAAAATCAATATTAATCTTTATTTTCTTCTAATGTACCCCTCTCTCCTACATATTTTCCCCTGTTTCTAATTCCACCTGGCACTCTTATATAAATAAAAATAAAAATAAAAATAAATGTTGGTTTATTTTGGCTAGTAGAAGATATGTTTATCCCACATTGGTGGGAGGAAGATGTGAGGGGTGAGTGACTTGGTTATATAAGAGGGGCTAAGTCTTCATTCCAAATCGCACCAATCAATATACTTTAAGTATTTGATTATTTCTTTCTTTCTTACCCTTGTTTGAGAGTTGTATTAGTTAAATATTTTGGAGAGTGTAGTTGGCTTAAGAGAGTCGTCTATATCATTGTAACAATTTGTGATATAGTGTATTTCGCTCTTTGGGGGCCGGTGGTTTTTCTCCTGTTTTGGAGTTTCCACGTTAAATCTTGTGTTGTGTATTGTTCTTATTTCTTTACTATTATTGTTGGGCTGGGTGGTGGAAATTAGTGAGGCCGTAATTTCCCAACAACTGGTATCAGAGCGTCAGGTTTGACGGGGGTCTCGGTTATAGGAGTCGGAGTATGCTCTGTGGTTGCCACGAGAGTGGATCGTCCACATCAGAAACGAGTTCTATTGATCGTATATGGTATCTGATTAGACAATATTTTTTCTGATTCGTAGTAATAGTTGGATTTGTTAGTGGCCTAGTTGTGGATTTCCGATTTAAAGGGTCCTGGCTACCTGCTACATCTTTTGGCTATTCGAAACGTGAGCAAAATCAGAGAAAGTGTTGTTTATAGGATACGGATACGATGTCGAAGTTCAGTCCAATGAGGTTTGATGTTGAGAAATTTGATGGGAGGATCAATTTTGGCTTATGGCAGGTTCAAGTCAAGGATGTGTTGATTCAGTCTGGTTTACACAAGGCTTTGAAGGGTAAACCCACCCTTGTTCCTGGCAGTGATTCTAGCAGTAAGTTCGATGAAGAAGAATGGGATGATATGGATTTGAGGGCAGCAAGTGCGATTCGTTTGTGTCTTGCAAAGAACGTGCTTGCAAATGTGCACGGGTTATCAACGGCAAAGGAGCTTTGGGTTAAACTAGAGCAGTTGTACCAGGGCAAGGGCATCTCAAATCGGTTGTGTCTTAAAGAACAATTTCATACTCTGCGTATGGATGGGGGTTCAAAGATTTCAGATCATCTAAGTATTCTTAATGGTATTGTTTCAGAACTGGAAGCTATTGGAGTTAAAGTGGATGATGAAGATAAAGCATTGAGGTTGATATTATCTTTATCATCGTCCTATGAGCACATGAAACCTATTCTAATGTACGGGAAAGAAACGTTGAAGTTTGAAGATGTTACTAGCAAGCTCCTATCCGAGGAGAAAAGATTGGAAGGTAACGGGGTCTCGTCATCAGAAGCTACGGTACTGTTGTGTTCGGATAGGCAGAAGAGAAACTCTAGAAAGAATCTGACATGCTGGAAGTGCGGGAAGACTAGGCATGTAAGGGTTAATTGTCCCGGTGGAGCTAATCCGGCAAATGGCTCCAAAGATGCTAACATTGTCTCCGTTGTTACGGAGAGTGACGAATTCCTCTGAAGTCACGTCATCCTCATGGTGTATCCGCGCCACCGTGGAAAGGGATGTTCGTTAGCGGTTCCACAATTACACATGGGCATTGGTTTGGCGTTGATGCAGGTTGTGTGGTGGAAACTGATGTTGTAGCTGATGGGACTTTCGGGAAAGCCAAACAGGGAAGTTGCACCATAAAGTTTCAGCTGGTTGTTCAACAACATGTGCCGAGGTGAAATGCTTGGAATGCGATATTCTAAGTGCTATACTCTTTATGGTGGAGTATGATAATTCTTGTTAAGAGTTATGATTGTCTGTGATGACAATGATTGTTGGTTTAGACAATGTTCGATGAAGATGCAAGTTTTGTCTCTTGGGAGATAATGTCAACGGCATGAAGATGAGGATCTTGAAGTTGTCGTCGAGGAAGCGTCTACATCGGTTATCCTTGCAATGTGAAAGCATGGTTATCTTCTTCTATCCAAAAGGTGGAGATTTGTTGGTTTATTTTGGCTAGTAGAAGATATGTTTATCCCACATTGGTGGGAGGAAGATGTGAGGGGTGAGTGACTTGGTTATATAAGAGGGGCTAAGTCTTCATTCCAAATAACACCAATCAATATACTTTAAGTATTTGATTATTTATTTCTTTCTTACCCTTGTTTGAGAGTTGTATTAGTTAAATATTTTGGAGAGTGTAGTTGGCTTAAGAGATTCGTCTATATCATTGTAACAATTTGTGATATAGTGTATTTCGCTCTTTGGGGGCCGGTGGTTTTTCTCCTGTTTTGGAGTTTCCACGTTAAATCTTGTGTTGTGTATTGTTCTTATTTCTTTACTATTATTGTTGGGCTGGGTGGTGGAAATTAGTGAGGCCGTAATTTCTCAACAATAAAATGCTATTAAAATCGAATCTCACATTTTCGAGAAGGTAATCAGTAGATGGTTGATCAGATTTCACTTCAGTACTCCGTCGACCGCTAATTATTTCAAGAATTACAATTCCAAAACTGTAGGTGTCAACTTTATCCGATAAAAGACCTTGAAGTGCATATTCTGGTGCCGTGTATCCCCTTATATTGCATCAAATAGTAATAACAGAGGAAACAAAAATTAGACAAAAAATAATGTGGAATATATGTATAATAAATTAAACTTACAATGTCCCAGCAAACTTAGTACTGATGTGAGTTAGTTCCTCTGGATGAAACCTTGCCAACCCAAAATCTGCTATTTTGGGTTTGAAATCATCTGTAAGTAGAATGTTGCTCGATTTGATGTCTCTATGAATAATTTTCACATGAAATTCACTATGTAAATGTGCAAGGCCCCTAGCTACTCCAAATATTATTTCATATCTTTGAGTCCACTTCAAAGTACCCTTTCTTTCACCTTCATGTTGACCATATATGTTATTAGCATACAAATAGGTTTAACTTGAGTATTATATATGACTTGCTTTGTGAGAGCTCAGTTTCTAAGTCAGCAACACTTCCAAATGCCGCTTTCATATTTCATTAAGGTAGTTTGGAACTGTAGGGCTTAGGGCAGCGAGTGAGCCTCAGATTTTTCTAGGGAGGTGATACTCACACACCAGTTTTTGATCCATACACACTTTTTATCATAAAACTTACAATTATATCCTTATATTTATCTTGGGATTTAAACCTCTATTATTGTAAATAAGGACATAATAGTCAATTAGGTGTATATGGATCAATATTGAGTGTGTGAGTATCATTTTCCATTATATATACATAATCACATTTGAGTTAATAATTTTATAATCACGTTACCCCATAAGAATTTGTCAAGGCTTCCATCAGAAATATATTCGAGGACTAGAAGTAGATCGGATCCTTCAGTAGACCATCCAAGGAGACGTACGAGATTTCGATGATGAACATGGCTTATAAGTTTAACTTCATTTTCAAATTCTATTTTAGCTCTAGTATTCTCCACATGAAGTCTTTTTACTGCCACAACACTCATATCATCAAAAGTTGGCTGTTAAACCATAAGAAAAACTTATGAGTGGTTGATTAATGTATTCCCCTTAATCTACGGAAAACAATAATTTATTCTCCATTTATGAAAATTTATAGCTACAGCTATTTTTATTGTGTACATATATGTTACATTTTTTCATGTTGTAAGAGTGATTAATAACTTTAGAACTCATAATGAATTAGTCTAATTGATTACCTTGAACACTTCACCAAAACCTCCTCTACCAAGAATATTTTCTTCGCTGAAATTACGAGTTGCTAACTTTAGATCGCGATAATTATACCTTATTGCCCCCTCCAAATCCTCTGCTTCTAGTATATCTATAATTGAAGATAAGGTTGCAATAGTTATTTACTTGGAAGAACCATATATGCAAATTTTTACATGATATAAAATTACCTTGTTCATTCTTCTTATTAGACTTTTTCCTTACTCGATAAAATAAGGATAAAACAAGGATAATGAGCAAAAAACTAACACCACCAAGGGCTCCCGCAATTATGGCTACCTTACTTGAGTTTCCTATGATATCAGTTTCATATCATATATTATTAAAATTAAAATTAAAAAGATGTTATATACTCAACATACATAAATGTTGAAGTATCAACCCATTAACATGGTTGACAGTTAGTAAGCTCACCTTTGAAGACAGTTGTGATATCTATTGTCTGGTTGTCATTGAAAAATTGGATCTCTGAATACCTTACAAAACAACCCATATCAAAAAACCTTCCTTCTGTACTTGGTAGGCAATCATTTAATTTGTCATAAGCTGCTTTCATGCAAGTTCGACAAACAGCTTGGTTTGTGCTTTCAACACATTGCGCCAGCGCGTACACTGTTGCATTTACATTTGTGATTTTCCTTTCAGATGCTACATATAAATTAGAGATTTTCGGAGTAACATCTCTAATCTCTGATAAAAACGCATCTAAGGTTTGATTAAAGTTTGATATTGGTTGAGATGATGACTGATTGCCACACGATGAATATGGAGTGCCATCCCCGTCCTGCTCAACATCTGGATTATTGTAGAAGTCATCAAAGTCCTCGTACCTTAACCAGTTTAAATAGAACATTATTCAAGACTTTTCCAAGCTTATGAGAATAACGATAAATGGTGACTCAAAGCACTTATACAAGCTCTTTATCTTTACCCCAATAAAATAGGGTTAAAAAAATTTTATTAAATAAAAGTTGGATGCCATGGACTAACAAGGTTATCCCGTGATTGTTTCTGAACTTTTTTCCTACCCAACACAAGATATATTTCAATTTTAAGGTAGGCTATCTTGGTTGATTTTTTTCTTAGTTAAACTTTCATTTACTTTTCTAGAGTATATTAGGCTCTGAGTCAGAATACACCAAGTTTGTCTACATTAAAGAATTGATAAAAAAAAGACACATAAATATACAACCAAGTAAGGATGTAAAAAGGATAAGACCATAATTACCTAACAAAGCAGTTATCGAATAAGACATACGCACCATTGCCAACTTGGCAGTTGAGGAGTACAGAAACCGCAACATCAAAGCAAGCCACACACTCATCTACCGAAAGATAGTTCCAGCAGCGAGCGAGTGCATAGACTGAGTCTCCACCACTTAAATCTTGTGCTCTAGCATAAAGCTCTCTATTTGTCAACAAACTTGTTCTAAGTTGATCAAATGTTGAATTGCGGTTTCGATTAAAATTAAATGGATTTCCAGGTGCGTTACTTCCACAGAACTGTTGGATTGGAATGTTAGTATTGTTAACATGATCAACCGACTGCGAATTTCCTGTCTGAATCAATAATAACACAAGTAACACAACTAGGAGAGTCATATATAGGAGCAGCTACTGAGATAACCCTGAACAAGTTCACAAGAAAAAAATATGGATTCATGAGGTTGTTTGTTTTTAGCTTATATTACATTTGTTAATGTCAAGATAGAAAACTAGTCAATCATAGCATCCTGGAACTAGGTGGTTGAATAGTCAACCGAATTGAATATGATGACATAGTTGACTAATATATTATTATTAATTATTATTATTATTATTATTATTATTATTATTATTATTATATTATTATTATTATTATTATTATTATTATTATTATTATTATTATTATTATTATTATTATTATTATTATTATTATTATTATTATTATATTGATTGATTGTTAATGTTAGGTATTTTGTATTAAATATTAATATTGGTAGTAAACATAATGAATTTTTCTGCCAATACATGGATCCATTATATTAAATACATGATATATGTGTACAGTACTCGTACAAAATTGCGATAATCAATTCATGGCTAATAATTGTTGGCAAATGGTGGTTGTACCATCACGTGTTAATGGTCTTTCTATTAATCCCAATGAGATCACATCCACATTCAATTTACATTACTATAGAACAATTTGAAGTCATAAAGTCAAAGAGTGCTAGTTGTAAATATTTAAAGTATAAGGGTCCTAAATGTAGGTTATCAATATCAGTTATAGTCCTTCGTCTCAATTTAATAGTCCTGGGTTGACTTTTTTCTCAAAACTTTAACTACAAATAATTTTTTTTTTGTGTTATATAATACTTGATGAAAGTTATTTCAAATAAAAGACATATAAAACTTACCTCATTCTTATAAATTTCATCGGGGGATTATTAGTTAGCCGATAAACCGTTTAAAACTACATTACTAATTTGTTAGAATGTCGGAAGTTATGTGAAAGAAAGTTAGTAGTTTGTTAGAATATCGGCAGTTATGATTAAGTTAGTTAGTTTGATTCTAGTATACTCCGTACATAAATTGTAATCTGTTAACAGTATAAAAATGTCAAGGAACATATTACACTTTATTTATTTCTTTTTCTTAGTTCTGGGTAAAGATATGCAGGTGTACTTGAAGTGGATTCTCTTGGAGTTCTTGAAGATGGTTTACTACTTCTAAATGTTCATGAGTCAAGTTCCAGTTAGTGTGTTAGAGTGTTGAGTCAAGCTTGGAGATTGCAGCAGCCAAGATAGAAGACTCAAGTGCTTTGTGCACGTATCAATTGTATTTAATTAATGTACCTAGTTCAAGGCTTGATACATATTGATACACAGACACAGTTGCATCTGAGTTTCCATACTAAAGGGGTCATTTTTGCCTTTCCTCATTCTTCAAGAGTTATTCTGCAATTTATGACAAGTTGTCAACATAAGGCAGATCTACGGTTCCCATTGTTTTTATGTATTCAAATTTTTCTTCTTGTATGTGAGAGATATTCTCTGGTGTGAAAATAGTGTAAATTGATCTTCTTCGAACTGTTAGATTTGGGCTTCTTTGGCGACCGTGAAGTCCGTCGTGGTGTCGGCTGTGCTACCGGAGGCCTGGTCTACGAATCTATTCATATGTATTACAGAGCAGTAACTTCACCGTACTATTTTTGAACAACTAAAAAATCTCACTATTTATCATTGTGTGAATTCAAAAGTAAGTATATATGATGTTCACATACTTAGCTTTCTGTCTTAGTAGTATGTGGTTGTCAAGTTGCTTCTATTGCATTTTGCCCTTTGTAAGCGGTTTTAAATGCAATTCAATTCCTTGAAGAGCCTATATGAATTCTCCTATCTTGATTGTTCACAAAAGTAGGTCTTGTTAACTGTCTTTTTCCTAATGATTGACCTTCCTGCAACATCAAAACCACTTCTGACATTGTTGGTCTATGTGAAACAGGTGACTGGGTACACAACAAAGCAATCTCAATGATCTTCATCACTTGTTCTTGTTCTTGCTTCAGGTCCAACATCTTATCAATGAAGTTCGAATGTATTTTTTTCTCATATAACTTCCATGCCTGTTTATTAATTTAAAGAAAACTAGTTCATAAGCTAAAAAAAAATATATCAATATTAATTTTTTGTCTTTTGATGTACCACCCCTCCTATATATTTTTTGACTGTTTTTTATTCCATTTGGCACTCTTATCTAAAAATAAAAAAAAAATAAAAAAATAAAAAATGACAAGATGGTATTAACATCGAATCTCACATTTTCGAGAAGGTAATCAGTAGATAGTTGATCAGATTTCACTTCAGTACTCCGCCGACCGCTAATTATTTCAAGAATTACGATTCCAAAACTGTAGGTGTCAACTTTATCCGATAAAAGACCATGAAGTGCATATTCTGGTGCTGTGTATCCCCTAATATTGCATCAAATAGTAACAACTAAGGAAACAAAATAGACAAAAAAGAGAATTATACGAATCGGAATAAATGTATAATAAATTAAACTTACAATGTCCCAGCAAACTTAGTACTGATGTGAGTTAGGTCCTCTGGTAGAAACCTTGCCAACCCAAAATCTGCTATTTTGGGTTTGAAATCATCTGTAAGTAGAATATTGCTCGATTTGATGTCTCTATGAATAATTTTCACATGAAATTCACTATGTAAATGTGCAAGGCCCCTAGCTACTCCAAATATTATTTCATATCTTTGGGTCCAATTCAAAGTACCCTTTTTTTGACCTTCATGATGACCATATATATTATTAGCACATAAGTGAGTTAACATGACTATTATATGTAAATAATTATATTAAGTTACCCCATAAGAATTTGTCAAGGCTTCGATTCGAAATATATTCGAGGACTAGAAGTAGATCAGATCCTTTAGTAGACCATCCAAGGAGACGTACAAGATTTCGATGATGAACATGGCTTATAAGTTTAACTTCATTTTCAAATTCTGTTTTAGCTCTAGTATTCTCCACATGAAGTCTTTTTACTGCCACAACACTCATATCTTCAAAAGTTGCCTGTTAAACCATACAAAAAACTATGAGTGGTTGATTAATGTATTGCCCTTAATCAACGGACAACACTAATTCATGCTCCATTGTGAAAATTTATAGCTATTTTTATTGTGTACATATATGTTACATAGCATGTTATAATTGAATGGATATGGCTGAGGCATGTAAATCCATTTCAATCTCTCTATGTATTGTAAGATAGTTCACTATTGGGTGAAATACCCTTTTTATTTAATTTCATGTTTTTTTCTAAAAAAATAAAAAAATAAAAATAAAAATAAAAATATGTTACATTTTTTCAAGTTGTAAGAGTGATTAAAAATTTTAGAATTCCTTATGAATTAGTCTAATTGATTACCTTGAACACTTCACCAAAACCTCCTTTACCAAGAATATTTTCTTCGCTGAAATTACGAGTTGCTAACTTTAGATCGCGATAATTATACCTTATTGCCCCCTCCAAATCCTCTGCATCTAGTGCATCTATAATGGAAGGAAATATATATATGGGGAATTGTTATCAGTATTATGAAATTGAAAATAATGTGGAAGAAGATGTGAAAATTTTTACGTTATAAAATTACCTTGTTCATTCTTCTTACTAGACTTCTTCCTTAGTAGATACAATAACAATAAAACAAGGATAATGAGCAAAAGACTAACACCACCAAGGGCTCCAGCAATTATGGCTACCTTACTTGATGTTCCTATAATATCATATTCATATTTCATACCATATCATATATTATTATAAAATTGTTATATACTCAACATATAAAATAGTTATTAAGAATCAGCACATTAAAATGGTTACAGTTAGTGGCGTCACCTTTGAAGACAGTTGTGATATCTATTGTCTGGTTGTCATTGAAAAATTGAGTCTCTGAATACCTTACAAAACAACCCATATCGAAAAACCTTCCTTCTGTACTTGGTAGGCAATCATTTAATTTGTCATAAGCTGCATTCATGCAGGTTCGACATACAGCCTGGTTTGTGCTTTCAACACACTGTGCCATCGCGTACACTGTTGTATTTACATTTGTAATTTGCCTTGCAGATGCCACATATAAATTAGAGATTTTCGGAGTAACATCTCTGATCTCTGATAAAAACTCGCCTACACTTTGATTGAAGTTTAATATTGAATGAGATGATGACTGATTACCACACGATGAATATAGAGTGCCATCCCCATCCTGCTGGACATCCGGATTATTGTAGAAGTCATCGAAGTCCTCGTACCTTAACCAGTTTAAATAGAACATTAATTAAGACTTTTCCAAGCTTATCAAGAATGACGATAAATGGTGACTCGTAACACTTATACAAGTTATGCATCAAACTCTATCCTTCAAGCTCTTTATAACTCCAATAAAGATAGGGTGGAAAAAAATTATATTAAAAAAAATATATATATAGGATGCCCTGGACTAACATCTAGGCTATCTTGGGTGATTTGTTTTCTAAACTAATGATACTTCTCTTTTTGTTCATCAACCAACCTTTCATAATTACTTTTCAAAAGTATGTTAGGCTCTGACACTTACAAATTAAACAATCATTCAATGCCAAGGTGAGAATACACCAAGTTTGTGTACATTAAACATTGATAAAAAAAAAGACACATAAATATACAACCAAGTAAGGATGTAAAAAGGATGAGACCTTATTTACCTAACAAAGCAGTTATCGAATAAGACATACGCACCATCAATGCCAACTTGGCAGTTGAGGAATACAGAAACCGCAACATCAAAACAAGCCACACACTCATCTACCGAAAGATAGTTCCAGCAGCGAGCGAGTGCATAGACTGAATCTCCACCACTTAAATCTTGTGCTCTAGCATAAAGCTCTCTATTTGTCAACAAATTTGTTCTAAGTTGATCAAAGGTTGAGTTACGGTTTTTATTAAAATTATAAGGATTTTCAGGTGCGTTACTTCCACAGAACCGTTGGATCGGGATGTTAGTATTGTTTACATGATTAACTGACTGTGAATATCCTGTCTGAATCAATAATAACACAAGTATCACAACTAGGACAGCCATATATAGCAGCAGCTACTAAGAGAACCCAGAACAAGTTCACAAGAAAAAGAATGGATTCATGAGGTTGTTTGTTGTTTAGCTTATATTTAAATTTGGTAATGTCAAATATTGATAGAAAACTACTACTCAATCATAGCATCCTAGAACTAGGTGGTTGTTGAAAAGTCAACAGAATGTGAATATGATGACATACTTTTTTTTTTCTTTTCAAGGGCGACTACCCGTTTTACGACCCAGAATCATTGCAGACGAACCTCCATGGCTATGAGAGAGAATAACTTTGTTTGTACAAGGAATCGATCCCTTGACCTTCACATTGGAAGGTCAGGGTCTTACCATGCCACCACCACCCTCATGATTATATGATGACATACTTGACTATTATTATTATTATTATTATTATTATTATTATTATTATTATTATTATTATTATTATACAAAATATTAAATATTGATTGATTAGACATTTTGTATTAAGTATTAATATTAGTAGTAAACACAATGATTCTTTTTTATTATTATTATTTTGTCAATACTATCGGTTCATGATTATATGATGACATACTACTATTTTATTATTATTATTATTATTATTATTATTATTATTATTATTATTATTATTATTATTATTATTATTATTATAATAATAATAATAATAATAATAATAATAATAATAATAATAATAATAATAATAATAATAATAATAATAATAAACTTAAAAGTTTTAAAACTTACAAAAAATTAGGGGGAAGTCTAGAGACAATCTGGGCCCCCACACCTCTAGCAATAGCAAAACCTATCCTACTAAAAATATGAGCAGCAGCACCGGCACCAATATCTTGCGCCATCGAACTCTTCTGAACCCGCTTTAGCAAAGAAACAGCCTCCTTCTCTAATTCCCTAAGGGAAGAAAATGAGAAAGGAATGAAACCATAACCAATCGCCTGACAACTAGATTCGTACTTGAACCGCTTCCGACGAGCCGCATCAATCACAGCACGTCCAGGGACAAAGTCAGAAAGCCCAGACTATGTCAAAGGAGAAGACCCAGTCAAGTCAACACAAACATCGCGACCACAATCCCAGGAATAAAGTAACACATCTGCAGGTCTGAGGGCCCTGTCGTTCCCTCTAGACAACCCAATGTCAACCTCCTTTCTCGCTGAAATCCCAGATCGATAACAAACATCAACAAGGGAATCCCGGACAATATTATGTCGATGCTTAATACCCACCATACCAGCACAAGACACCGCGTGATCCCCGAAAATATCCCCAGTAAAAACCCTTGAACAGGCAGAGCATGCCGTCGAGATAGAGAACAATGGAACACCTAACCGGTAGCACAACACACATCGGTAAGTCTTTGCGTTCATCGCCTGACCTAACCCCAAAATAGGGACTGCCCTTAGCCAAGCAGAGGTGTGATCACCCTGCTGTGATTTCCATAAGGCCGATTGTCGGGGAGATAACGAAAAAGTGGATTCTGCAGAAGCGGTAACCTTTGAGAAATAAACATCTGCCAATTTCTTCATGAGTATTGGGGCAGCGACCTCACTCGGATTACCTAAAATATCAAACCCAACCGTTTTATTAAACAGACCCAATGCATCTTCAAAAGCACGACCAAGACCAACAATACTCGCATGACGTAGGAGCTTGGTCTGCAACCCAGCAGACTGTAATCGAGAAGCCAGAAAAGCATAAAGACGAACATCTCCCGCAGAATAAACACCAAGCCCTCCAAATGCAAATGGCAAGGTGGCAAGCCGCCACTGCCAATCACCAAACCCAGGCCCTGAAGCAGTAACAATACGCTCCAAGGAAGATCGAAGGGCTCCATCGAAAGCGCGTTGAGCCTCCTCAAATATACTAGGAGGACAAGTACGCAAGGTAAAGTAGAGTTTAGAAACTCCCGTACATGCCCTAAGCAACAACAACTCACATTGAGGATCATCAAGCTTAGCAACCTTATCCATAAGCGCAATGGACTTGGTCACCCTTTGCATCACCAGTTCACTACTAAAACCAGGATCGGAACTTGCGGGGCCCCAAGCAACTTAACATCATTTAAAGGCCGAGCAATATTAGGAGGAAAGACACCTACTTGTCTGCTGCGAGGGTCCTCCGTAGGCCAGAAAATTTCTGTTTTTTCAACATTGAGATGTAGCCCAAAACGAGGCCCATCCTCCATAATCAAATGCAAAACCTTCCCCACCACCAAAGTGTCCCCAATAATAATGCCATCATCCAAATACCACGCCTGAAGACAAACCTCAAAATTATCTCTGATTTTAGAAACCAAGGGTTGTAAGACCAAAGCAAAAAGCAGCGGACCAAGGGGATCACCCTGTTGTACCCCCTGAGAAGACCATAATGTGTGGTTCCCATAATACAATCTGGCTGGATTAGAGTAGCAAAATTCAACCCACCGAGAAATGCTCGGACAAAGGCGGCGAACTTCACGTAACATGACCGTACGATCAACTAGATTGAAGGCATTTTGAAAATCAACTAATAACATAGAGAGGCCAACATCAGAGCCACGATCCTCAATCAACCGATTCACAGCATGAAGAATTGCCTCACCACCTGAAGAAACACCAACACCAAATTGAAGACCATCGAAGTAACTTCCCAAAGACTGGCCAAACATAGCAGCGCCAACCTTCGAAACAAGACGTCGCCAAACAGTACCCACAGCTATAGGACGAAGACCACCGCCGGGCTTGACAAGCGGTGTGAGGGGAGCACTAGCAATATACTCTCCTAATTCCATAGGGCACCTTCCAGCTAGAAAGAGATTAACGACC
The DNA here is from genome assembly GCF_046630445.1 of Rutidosis leptorrhynchoides. NCBI lineage: Eukaryota > Viridiplantae > Streptophyta > Magnoliopsida > Asterales > Asteraceae > Rutidosis > Rutidosis leptorrhynchoides. Next base: position 171,631,147 of record NC_092340.1, read on the forward strand.
CCGGTAATAGAGCCAACCAACTCATCCGAGACTGCCACAGCAGCACCACTCAATATTATTATTATTATTATTTATTATTATTATACAAAATATTAAATATTGATTGATTAGACATTTTGTATTAAGTATTAATATTAGTAGTAAACACAATGATTCTTTTTTTATTTTTATTTTGTCAATACTATCGGTGCCAAATGGTGGTTGTATTAATTAATGGTCTTTCTATTAATCCCAATGAGATCACATCCACAGTCAATTTACATTACTATAGAACAATTTGAAGTCATAAAGTCAACGGCGCTAGTTATAAATATATAAAGTATAAGGGTCCAAAATGTAACTTATCATTATCAGTTATAATCCTTCTGTCTTAATTTAATAATTCTAATTTAATAATTCTGGGTTTCAATTCATAATTTTGATTGTAAATAATTTTTCTGTCTTTTATAATACTTGATGAAAGTTGTATCAAATGAGTACATATAAAACTTTACTCATTCATATAAATTTCATCATCGAGGGAGTATTAGTTAGCCGCTAAACCGTTAAAAAACTGTGTTACTAGTTTGTTAGAATGTCAGCAGTTATGTGAAAGTTAGTTAGTAGTTTGTTAGAATGTCGGAAGTTATGATTAAGTTAGTTTGATTTTAGTATACTCCGTACATAAATTTGTAACAACCCAAACCAAAACACAAACGAACCCGCGGAAAATATAAAAAAAAATAATTTTGTTTGATCAGCAAATGGCGCGGCGCGCCAGAAGGCCGCGCTGCGAGCCATTCTGGTCTGTCCCAAAAGTTTTGAAATGCGAAAAAGATTGGCCACTTCCCGACATAATTAGACAAAACGCTTTTAACAACATATTCAAATATGTAAAACTAACACATTCCATTAATAAGATGAGTTTTAAGAAGCGGGGCCCACATTGGCCGTTTTACGAGTTTAATACAAAATATGAGTTTCGACTATCAAAAAGTTTAAGTACCAAACTACACTACGAGCATGGTGTTTGGGATTAAACTACCCAAGTCTCGGTCAAACTCCAAAAGCTAAATATCCCAAAAGCTTTCTCTAACAACGACGGGATCTTTAATCCAAGATGATGCCCTTACCCTTGTCCACAACCGAACCTATAAAAAGGTAAACAACGAGAGGGTAAGCAAAGCTTAGTGAATGCAATAATTATACATATACATATATAATATATCTACTTGCAAACACTTACACAATACCGTACACAAGCTAGCAATTCGACAACCATGCAAAACATTATGCATATACCAATAACCGCAATTCACATTGAGCTAGCAATAACAAAAGCATATAGTTCATAATTAAGTATGCTAATGCACAATTCATACAACCATGGTTAACCAATCGTAAAAGGAATGGTACTCTAATTTCCTATTGGTGTTCATAACAACCGTTAGTGCACAACACATATATAACTAACCCTTGGACAACACATATCCGTTTATAAAATCGTTAGTGTACAACACATATAACACTAAATCGGACTGTAACGACCCTGAATTTTCCATATTTAATTAATAATGGTTATTATTAATACTTGTGATTAAACGAATGTATTGTTATATACATTTACTTGTTACCATACTTGACTTTTAAATGCCCGAAACGTCTTTGTGACACACGAACTTTCACGAATAATATTTTCAGATATTATTTACATTCATGATTAATTTTTATTAATCATTTTAATTAACTATGGTTACTAGTTAATTACTTGGGCTTTGTTGGATTAATTTGTCAATTAATGGAACTTGGGCCTTTATTAGTGTTAATGGACTTAAGAAGCCCACCCTACTTCTTTAATGGACTTATTAGCCCATTACACATGTAAGTATTATTTTAGAAACAAACTAGATGGATTAACTTGTAAGAATCTAGGTACTTGTACCTTTCCCATGTAAACACCCGTATTAACCATCTTTTTAGTCAAATACATGACGTAACCTTGTGGACTTTTCTCTCCTCCTTTCCCCTTGTAGAAACCAACGGCCATAGTGCCTTGGAGGATGTTTTTATTTTCAAATTTTGTCAACTTATTCTACTAGTATTATCTTGCATATTTCATTCACTTCACACATACTTACACACACTTCATTTACTACCTTTCTTTCTCTCTTTTTTTTTTTTCTCTCAAATACTTGTAAGTAGCAAGCTTCATATTTCTTTTTTTTTATATTAAAACCGTAGCCCAAGTCACTCTTCATCATCATCTTTGTTTGTTGTTTATTACTAGTTCTTTGTTGTAGTTACTTACTTGTTGTTATTACTTACTAATTATCAAGAATCAAACTTGCTAGTTTGTTCTTCATTTATCTTGTATTTACAAGAATACTCAAGAACATAAACTTACTAGTTTATGTTCTACCTTTAAAGTCTTAAAGATTGTAAGTTCATGGTTGTAAAAATCATACTTGTGAATCATGTTTGTAAACTTAAAAGTTTACTTTCTTAAAGATCAAGACTTAGGCTTGAATCTTTAAAGTATGAAATCCATGAACTTATTAACTTGGTTACTTAGTTTATTTCTTTATATTATGTACTTTAATTTCATGTTTGTTGGTTTAAATGGTCAAGTATTACAAGTTAGTCTTGATCTCATACTTCTTGAAACTAAAAGTTAACTTTAAGATTTCAAGAACATGGAAGTGTAACTCTTTAGTTATGACTTCATACACTTGTGTTAGATTTAACTTAATAATTTAGATCTAGACTTTTGGGTCTTGGATCTTCAAGATCTAACTAAGAACTATGTTCTACATCTTAAGATCTTGATTAGTTAGTTTACTTTCTAGTTTGTAGTTCAATATTACTTTTATAGTTCATGTATGTGTTAAATCTAAGACTTTGATGTAACTTTGGTTCATCAAAACACTTGCAACACTTAAGTGAGTTGTGCTTCATGTCTTAGACTTACACTTGGGTTATGATGGTCAAACCTTGGTGAAAATGATGCAAACACATCAACGAGTTGTACACTTGAAGCTATATGCATCAAGAATGAGAACCATGATAAGCATCGAGCACCAAGAACCACCGGAACCTACTGACCCTACTGTTTTATTGTTTCTGTGTCTGACCCGTACGACCTGGGCTGCTGTAACCTTGATTTTCAGTTAGCTCAGTTCTAGTAGATAACTTTTCATTTAGGACTCATCTTAATCCGAGTTACGGTTTAGGATTTATGGCCCTCCGATCGTCACTGTGTCCTTTTAACGTTGTGCAGAAAATTCTGACCTACTCGTACTTAAACCGTCGCCACGGTAAAACGAAGACGAGTTTGCTTCTGGAATTTTTACCACAACTAAAGGACTCATATATGGAGCCATGGCCACTGGTATCACCTTATTTCAGTAAGGGTAGAGGCCGTGGTGACTGACCGAAGGCAGCCTTTGTTTTAAACTACTTTCATAAACGAAACTTACTTTACGCCTTTTGTTGATGATGAATGATGATGACCTTTAAGACCTTATTTACATACTTTTAAACCTATTCGGACGATTTACTGACTTAGTACTATTTGACTTAGGTAGAGGACTTCCCGGACCTACACACTTGCTTATTTCCCGAGCCATACTTTACCGCTACTTTATCATTGTGAGTTATAGCATTCCCTTTTTACTTTAACTATTTTGGGAACTGAGAATACATGCGCATTTTTACGTTTTACATACTAGGCACGAGTACTTAAACTTATATGTGTGTGGGTTATACAACGGCATAAACATTCCCTTTAGCTCGGTAACGTTTAATCATTGATTTTTGAACCGTGAACGCGAATCTTAGATATGGATCCATAGGGTTTGACATCCCCACTCGGGCTAGTAGCGCTAGCATTTAATGAGTGTTTAATACTTCGTAAATATATGCACTTTCCAAGTGTACTTTCAGGGGGTATAAACGTTAAGTTAGTTACCAAGTGCCCACGGTTAAACATATACTTTATCATACTGATTTGGATTACTGTTTGAAACGTTCTTTGTAGCACTGAAATCTCGTGGCCTACCTTACATTACTGTTATACTTAAACTATAGCTCACCAACCTTTGTGTTGACGTTTTTAAGCATGTTTTTCTTAGGTGCTTAAGGTTGTTTCCGCTGTTATACTAGTCTTGCTGTAGACACCCGCTGCTTTAGAGATGTCACTGCATGAATGCTTACTTTTGTATTCAAACTTTAGTACTTTTGAAATGATGATTTGTAACGACCATTGGGGTCACATTCATTTGTTAATTTCTTCTACTTAGTGAAGCATACTTTTGATGTAAAACATTTGACGTTGGTTATGACGTCACTTTTATTACGAATGCAAACTCTTTTTGAAATCGCATATAGTACTTAACCTTGTAATGATCCTGTTGTTGATGGTCCGTACATGATGATTTAGTACGGGGCATCACATTTGGTATCAGAGCATTGGTTGTAGGGAATTAGATTGCATTAGTGAGTCTAAGACCGACCCGAGTAGGATTCACTAATAGGACTAATCTACAACTTGCTAGTTTACTTGCTTCTGCTGAACTTACTGCATGCTGCTGCCTACTTTTACTGCTATATTCCGTATGCTGCTACATGTTTTCACTACTGCATGCTACTGTGATATATTACTGCATGTTACTGCTTACTTCTACTGCTGTATGAATTTACTGCATACTACCGTCCCCTTTTACTGTTATGTAAACTCGCTGTATGCTTTTGCTTACCCTCGCTACTGCATGCTACTATCTGCTTTTAACATGTTACTTCGGTATAATACTGTTACTATTGCCATACTACGTGCTGCTGTAAACGATCTAGGCTGCTGTAGTTGATATGCCTGATTTCACTCTTGCTACCTGCCTATTACTCGCTGTACCGACGTAGAGAACATATCCTTCCCAGTTCAGATGTTTTCCTGAACTACTTTCCCGCTCGTCTAACCCTAAGAACTAGTAGTGTAATCCACCTGTTACTACTGCTCCACCGTTCCAGAGATCGAAACATTACTTCACGCAATCTGGAAGATTGTTCAGTTGACACATACCCTGTACTCTTTCATGACCGTCACTTAACTCTTTCATTCTTCACCACTGCTCGACAATCTAACGACACTTCTGGACTTAGGTCCCTAACACTCCTAGACATTGGAGAAGCCAGGAAGGCATCCCCTTTAATAAGGCCATAGTGTCTTCTACTGATGTTCAGCCATACCCAAAGACTTGGGAGTCGCCTCGAGACATATCGTATCACTACTTGCTACACGTACAACTCGACGCGAGACCTGGATTGAATATTTAGAAGGAACCTAACAACGTTACCTGAATCTGAACCTTTGAAGAAACATCAGGACATTTAGGCATTAATGCATGATCTACGGAACCTACACACCCACATCGAGAAATTGTGAGATTAGTTATGTAGATTCTATTTTGAGATGGCATAGTTAAAGCACCGTTAGATGAAATTGAGTAGAGCTTGAAGTGATCACGTTTCATTGATCATATGAAGTGATATTGGAATGAACGTACGATTTAGTACAATATAATGACGCCAGGCCAGCGTGATTATATTGAAGTAAATCATGCAGAAGTTCCAATGTTACTACATGAGGAATATGGAGTGATCCAGGGAAAATTTTGGCAGGGATCGTTTGAGCATACGCATTATAGCCTGTTAAAGGTAGGGGATGAATAACCACGTAGCCCAGATACTATACAAGAAGGGCTTTGATTGCAGAAATGATAACCCGAAAATTTGTTATAGATAATGACACCCTGGACATTTAAGGAGAAAGTTCTCATATAGGAAAAACTTTAAAATTACTTGCGGTAAAGCAATCGTTATGGAGACTTGCATAAATCCTGGTTCTAGTTAGGGTACGTTTCGTCACAACGTTTTATTGTTTCGAAGTTGATTAATACTAGAATGATAGAAACCTTATATCTAAGAACCTTAGCGTTAAGAATAATAAGCCATTAACAACCATGAGAGTTAAGTATTCTATAGGACCAGCAAATGGTAAGCTGGCAGAGATAGAGGAATAATTTAAGGTAGAACTTTAAGATTAACAGGTGGGTCATTTGGAGATGACCTCATATTAACCAAACTTGGGAGTTTTAATGTAGTAGTTGAAAAGGATTAGTTACCTACGCACATGCATATGTTATTTGAGAAGATTGATAAGATTTTCACGACTGTATGATAAGATTGGTTGGAATGAACCTTAGGATTAACCTAACACCCATCAATTTGGGAAATTGGACGCAATAGTGGGGATGAACTTTAAGATTAACTTAATACCCATCAAGTTAGGAAACTTGATGAAATAGTGGAAAGAACTGACTTTCAAGGATGAAAGCAGAATTTATTTATAATGAGGAAAATTTATTCATATACCTCGGGAGAATGGTGAAACTATTATGGGAAGAGATGTAGCCCGAAAACTGAACCTTATTAGTTACATGACAACAACTCGAAATCCCACAATGGAAATGGGAAGAAATTCATCACTAAGCTACCAAAGACGGTAAGGCGGTTAGGACACTATCTGGGTTATTGTTGACCACTTCACCAAATCTGCTTACTTTCTAGCCACGAAAGAAACCGATACAATGAACAAACTTGCACAACGATACATAAAGGGAATTTTATCCCATCACTTCAGTGATGGCTACCCAAGAATCTTATTTTGATACTAATTCTTACACGACTCTAAATCCTCACCTATTCCGAGAGATTCCTTATTCGATGATAACCATAACATCATCCTTCGTACTTCGATATTAGTCATACCAGTTCGAAGTTTCCAAAATCAATGGGTAGTTAACTCCCATCCTCATACTCTCCCTTTTATACCTCACTTATAAGCAACAGCTCCACACTTAAGCATTTTTGGTCGAAGAACTTATGCCCTACTAATAGTTGTCAATCACATCCAAATTCAATGGTTTTTATTACCTCAAATATCACTCGAAATTTTCAAAAGTCTTTTACTCGATTCTCATCAATCTTTTCCAACTTGTAACCTCCGAAATATGAAAATTTTGTTTGCCAAAATTTTACACACATTATTTTACTGTGCTATCCTCTCAAAGCTTTATAAAAATAAATTTATTTTGTTGCCATTCATGCAAAATTTTGAAATCGTACCCGTTATATAAAATAAAGTAAATGATTACTTATTCTTGACAAATACATATGAAACTTTACTTTCACTTTTACAAATCAAATCTTTCATTCAAAAGATATTATACTTTGAACGGTACGTGTTGTACATAACCCCAAATTTACTAAGAACTTCATTTCTTCTCTTACATTGTCACCATAAACAATTTCTATAAAACTTTCGTTGCTTATTATATAAAACTTTTCGTGTTGTTCGTATCCAAGACATCATAAAGGCATCACAACCGTCGAAATCGAGAGATTCATGTATGAATGTGTTGAAGACACTTCTGCCACGTCATTCAGAGCCTTTGGGCATCCACTGACACTTAAACCATTTAAAAATCATTACGTTATCCCAATGATCTTATTTGCCACGCCTGTTGGAGCAATGCTCTTTCTTACATAACTCTAAGTCCTGACTTATTCCAAGGGATTCTCATTTAGTGGCATTAATACCATCATTATTCCTACTTTAATACTAGTCATAACCTGTTTGGCACTTTGCAAATTCAAGAAGCAACTAACTTCTCATCCTAGTGCTTTATCCTTCGTACCCCACTTTTAGTAACGGCTTCGCACGTAAATATTTCTGGCCCAAAGACTTGTGTCCTGATAATTACCAAAACTACATTTATGTCATTAGTTTTCATTACCTAGTAACTGGTCACCCGAGAATTTCAAGCTTTTTCACTCAATCTTTTTCAACTCGTAACCTTTGAAATACGAAAAACTATGTTTATCAAAATTATTACACGTTGTTTATTTGTGTAGTCCTCACAAGATTTACAGACAATGAAAGTACTAAAAACTTTTCGGTCACTTAAACGATTTATAAAATCATATATGTATAAATTTATACTTACTTATTTTGATACTAAGTTATATCTTCAAATTATTTAAAAACCGCTCCCTTACCGAGTTATTTAACTTAAGTCAAATAGTTTTGTGCAAAATGGTACACGTTGTACCTACTTCTAAATTTACTAGGAACTTCGTTCCGTTTACGTTGTCACAACAAGCGTTTAAAGGTTTTGATTTTCAATACTCCCTTAGTTGACTTTATTAAAGGTTTCCGTATTAGACTACACCATGTATGGATCACACTTTTTCTCGCCCCCTGTTAGAAGATAAAACTTACTATTAAGATCTTTGTTAAAAACTCTTAAGCCACTTTGGATGGCGGTTTTATAAAATTTGTTAGAAGAATCTCTGCACCCATAAAGGGTTCTTTTTAAAGTTAGACATGATAAAAACGCGGGCCGATAAATCAGTTTTCCAGGGTACACTCAGTAGTCACCCCATCGTAGGACAGGAACTAGGTGAGTTTCTACTCTCAAAATTTCACGACTAAACGCAACACCCTCATAAACATCATCTCTATGAATCAATATGTTGAGACACAAGAATCATTTTGGAGATTCTTTTCACTCAGAATAAACCATTCTTTAGGACCAAGAGTTTACGTATCTTCTCATCCGCTCATCCCCTTAAGTACACAGATAAATTCAGAACAAACCACTCGAAGAGTTCACTCTCACGCCTTTCGTGCGACTTTATTTCAGAAATGTAATATAAGATACTTTGAAAACCTATGAATTGTGCTATCCTCTTGGAAGGGGACTGCTTAAAACATCTACGACACTGATGTGGTTACTCTACACATTTCTTCCTTCATTGGTTGCAACTGTATGTTGCTCTAGTTAACGTTAACCCTAACTTCAACATATAACTGAAAGGATGAAGTTACATTACGGAACTGTGCTTTTAATTTCATCCAAGGATAGGTTCACCTGCAGTATGGTAACTAGGTGATATCCCCCATTGTTCATTCAGACCGTCCTGAAGACACTATGAATAATTATGGCTTGCAAGTCCGATTGATCGCTTTTAGCTAAAATTTCAATTCACTTATTCAAACGAAACATTCTTAAATATCGGGTTACTTATGCCTATGGTCTCCTTCCGAAATCAAGGGGTTAGTAAAATTCGTGGCTAACACTATCCAGACATCAAATCGCATGGTTGTGATCACCATGTTCTCCGTCCTACCTGTCAGCTTTGTATTACGACATAAGTGCACGATATTTTAGATGAGTTTAGAAACATTAATGATACATTTCACGCGTCCAGCTTACTGAAGATACCTGTAAGGCTAAACACACCATTTTTCCTTTTGTGTATATACATTCAGATGACATACTCATGTTAAGCAGAAACGAAATCGATCTCTTAGGACAAGAGACTTAAATTAATGGCATGTACCCATTCTTACTTTCATACACCGAAATACCTTTCAGGGTAAATAACTTACTTCTGAGCCCTCGGGTCTCACGGACTTTGATACACCCCATCTTATTCGAATACGGTACCATTGTTTGGTCACTCCTTAAAATTTCGGACGACATTTTCTTTAACAGGTGGGTAATGTAACGACCCTGACTTTTCCATCTTTAATTAATAATGGTTATTATTAATACTTGTGATTAAACGAATGTATTGTTATATACATTTACTTGTTACCATACTTGACTTTTAAATGCCCGAAACGTCTTTCTGACATACGAATTTTCACGAATAATATTTTTAGATATTATTTACATTCATGATTAATTTTTATTAATCATTTTAATTAACTATGGTTACTAGTTAATTACTTGGGCTTTGTTAGATTAATTTGTCAATTAATGGAACTTAGGCCTTTATTAGTGTTAATGGACTTAAGAAGCCCACCCTACTTCTTTAATGGACTTATTAGCCCATTACACATGTAAGTATTATTTTAGAAACAAACTAGATGGATTAACTTGTAAGAATCTAGTTACTTGTACCTTTCCCATGTAAACACCCTTATTAAGTATCTTTTTAGTCAAATACATGAAGTAACCTTGTGGACTTTTCTCTCCTCCTTTCCCCTTGTATAAACCAACGGCCATAGTGCCTTGGAGGATGTTTTTGTTTTCAAATTTTGTCAACTTATTCTACTAGTATTATCTTGATTATTTCATTCACTTCACACATACTTACACACACTTCATTTACTACCTTTCTTTCTCTCTCTTTTTTCTCTCTCAAATACTTGTAAGTAGCAAGCTTCATATTTCTTTTTTTTTATATTAAAACCGTAGCCCAAGTCACTCTTCATCATCATCTTTGTTTGTTGTTTATTACTAGTTCTTTGTTGTAGTTACTTACTTGTTGTTATTACTTACTAATTATCAAGAATCAAACTTGCTAGTTTGTTCTTCATTTATCTTGTATTTACAAGAACACTCAAGAACATAAACTTACTAGTTTATGTTCTACCTTTAAAGTCTTAAAGATTGTAAGTTCATGGTTGTAAAAATCATACTTGTGAATCATGTTTGTAAACTTAAAAGTTTACTTTCTTAAAGATCAAGACTTAGGCTTGAATCTTTAAAGTATGAAACCCCTGAACTTATTAACTTGGTTACTTAGTTTATTTATTTATATTATGTACTTTAATTTCATGTTTGTTGGTTTAAATGGTCAAGTATTATAAGTTAGTCTTGATCTCATACTTCTTGAAACTAAAAGTTAAACTTTAAGATTTCAAGAACATGGAAGTGTAACTCTTTAGTTATGACTTCATACACTTGTGTTAGATTTAACTTAATAACTTTAGATCTAGACTTTTGGGTCTTGGATCTTCAAGATCTAACTAAGAACTATGTTCTACATCTTAAGATCTTGATTAGTTAGTTTACTTTCTAGTTTGTAGTTCAATATTACTTTTATAGTTCATGTATGTGTTAAATCTAAGACTTTGATGTAACTTTGGTTCATCAAAACACTTGCAACACTTAAGTGAGTTGTGCTTCATGTCTTAGACTTACACTTGGATTATGATGGTCAAACCTTGGTGAAAATGATGCAAACACATCAACGAGTTGTACACTTGAAGCTATATGCATCAAGGATGAGAACCAGGATAAGCCTCGAGCACCAAGAACCACCGGAACCTACTGACCCTACTGTTTTACTGTTTCTGTGTCTGACCCGTACGACCTGGGCTGCTATAACCTTGATTTTCAGTTAGCTCAGTTTTATTAGATAACTTTTCATTTAGGACTCGTCTTAATCCGAGTTACGGTTTAGGATTTATGGCCCTCCAATCGTCACTATGTCCTTTTAACGTTGTGCAGAAAATTCTGACCTACTCGCACTTAAACCATCGCCACGGTCAAAAAAAGAAGAGTTTGCTTCTGGAATTTTTACCACAACTAAAGGACTCATATACGGAGCCATGGCCACTGGTCTCACCTTATTTCAGTAAGGGTAGAGGCCTTGGTGACTGTCCGAAATCAGCCTTTGTTTTAAACTACTTTCATAAACGAAACTTACTTTACGCCTTTTGTTGACGATGAATGATGATGACCTTTAAGACCTTATTTACATACTTTTAAACCAATTTGTACGATTTACTGATTTAGTACTATTTGACTTAGGTTGAGGATTTCCCGGACCTACACACTTGCTTATTTCCCGAGCCATACTTTACCGCTACTTTTATCATTGTGAGTTATAGCATTCCCTTTTTTACTTTAACTATTTTGGGAACTGAGAATACATGCGGATTTTTACATTTTACATACTAGGCACGAGTACTTAAACTTATATGTGTGTGGGTTATACAACGGAATAAACATTCCCTTTAGCTCGGTAACATTTAATCATTGGTTTTTGAACCGTGAACGCGAATATTAGATATGGATCCATAGGCTTTGACATCCCCACTCGGGCTAGTAGCACTAGCATTTAACGAGTGTTTAATACTTCGTAAACATACGCACTTGCTAAGTGTACTTTCAGGGGGTATAAACGTTAAGTTAGTTACCAAGTGCCCACGGTTAAACATATACTTTATCATACTGATTTGGATTACTGTTTGAAACGCTCTTTGTAGCACTGAAATCTCGTAGCCTACCTTACATTACTGTTATACTTAAACTATAGCTCACCAACCTTTGTGTTGACGTTTTTAAGCATGTTTTTATCAGGTGCTTAAGGTTGTTTTCGCTGTTATACTAGTCTTGCTGTAGACACCCGCTGCTTTAGAGATGTCACTGCATGAACGCTTACTTTTGCATTCAAACTTTAGTACTTTTGAAATGATGATTTGTAACGACCATTGGGGTCACATTCATTTGTTAATTGCTTCTACTTAGTGAAACATACTTTTGATGTAAAACATTCGACGTTGGTTATGACGTTACTTTTATTACGAATGCAAACTCTTTTTGAAATCGCATATAGTACTTAACCTTGTAATGATCCTGTTGTTGATGGTCCGTACATGATGATTTAGTACGGGGCATCACATGGACAACACATATCCATTCATAAATCATTAGTGTACAACACATATAACACTAAATTGGATAACATATATCCGTTCTTAAAACCGTTAGCGTACAACGCATATATCAGTAACTTGGACAACACATATCCATTTCTACAAGTAAACACATCATATACGTACATGTATACTTATTCCACTCACCTTACACCTTCGGTGAATCAATAAACCAAGCTTGAATCTTCAAGGTAACGCACCTATTATAATATACATATAATCAATCAACCATTCAAGTAGGTCAAACTCACAACACTCACCACTACTAGGTCATTTTGACCCATTTGGACACTTAACCCTAAAATTGGGTCATCTTTCGCCAAAACCCTAACATTAGGCAAGTTAGGTCTTAAAACACCTTTTAACACTAAGTTTATGCATTAATCACAACCGTTAATTAACTTAGGTCCATTTTGACCCATTTGACCAATTTAAAGTCAACATACTCATTTCGGGTCATCCACTAATCCACTTAACACCCATTTACATATATATATCGGTGTTCTAGCAATTCACTAACTACTTAAGGTTCATTAACAATAATTAATACTTGAAAAACCCTAGTTAGTCATCTTTGAGTCAACATAACCCAAATTCACCCACAACACCCAATTTACTAACAAAGTGGGTTTTAAGTTCACCATAAACCCTAACTCTAACCCTTACACAAAATTGAATCAAGAAATCAAGATTAGAGCATACCACTACCACTAAAACGTAGCTAGGAAGTAGATGAACAACTTTAGAACTTGAGCTTAAGCAAGAATCCTCTTTCTTCTTCTCCCAAATGAGTTTTCTCTCACTAGGTTATCACTCTCTCTCTAGAATTGAATGGATGAGGTTGAAGTAGATGGAAATGGAGTTAATAAGGCCCCAACAACTGGTTTAGGGCCTTAAAGTCGGACCCCATGTGATTTTACCAAATTACCCCCAAAATATCTAATTTTAAAAAGAGGGAATCTGTCACTGACCAGTGGCGCGGCGCACCAAATGCCCAGACCAGATTCTGCCTTCTTTTTAAAGTATGAAACGAACACCCACACTTCAAAGATCATATTTACACATATGTACGGTAAAATATTTAGGTCTTACAACTCTCCCCCACTTATTCGGATTGCGTCCTCGTGATCCAAGCCGCATGACAAGAAGGAAGATAAACCAACACAAACTCTTCGGGCTCCCAAGTAAACTCGGAACCTTTACTTCGACGCCATTGAACTTTAAAAGTTCTCACCTCTTTATTTCTCAAAATGTTCACCTTCTCATCAAGTATAGCAATCGGCTCTTCAACATATTCTAACTTATTGTTTAGCTCAATTTTGTCTAATGGCATCCATGAAGAATCATTCGCGAGATACTTACGGATCATAATCTTTTACCAAATCCATCCACCTACGTTGACGATAATTCAAATCTCGTTGATTAAAGAGATGTTTCAAGCTCTTATGATCCGAATAAATCGTACTCTTAACACCATACAAGTAATGGCGCCAAATTTTCAACGCATGCACAACCGCCGCCAACTCAAGATCATGAGTCGGATATCTCGTCTCGTGTTACTTTAATTGTCGCGAGGCATAAGCGATGACTTTACCCCTTTGCATTAGAACACACCCGAGCCCATTTAACGAAGCATCACAATAAACCGTCATGTCTTCCACTCCTTCCGGCAACACTAACACCGGAGCTTGACACAACTTCTCTTTTAACAATTGAAAAGCAATTTCTTGTTCGTTCTCCCAATTAAACCTCGCGTTCTTCCTTGTCAATTTTGTCAATGAAGAAGCGATCTTAAAAAAGTCTTGGATAAACCGACAATAATAACCGGCCAATCCGAGAAAACTTCGGACTTTCGTAGGCGTAGTCGGTTGTCTCCAACTCTTCATCGTCTCTATCTTCCCCGGATCTACTTGAATACCGTCTTTGTTCACAATGTGGCCAAGGAATTGAACCTCCCTTAGCCAAAATTCACATTTGGAGAACTTAGCATACAACTTCTCCTTTCGTAACGTCTTCAATACTTCACGCAAATGACGTTCATATTCGTTCATACTCTTCGAATAAACAAGTATATCATCGATGAACACAATTACCGACTTGTCCAACATAGGTTGGCACAATCAGTTCATAAGGTCCATGAATGCCGCTGGTGCATTCGTAAGACCAAAAGGCATAACCACAAACTCAAAATGCCCATAACGCGTTCGAAAAGCCGTTTTCTCGATATCTTCCTCGCGGACCCGCATTTGGTGATAGCCGAACCGTAGGTCGATTTTAGAGAAATACGTTGCACCTTGGAGTTGGTCAAACAAATCGTCAATCCTAGGCAATGGATAACGATTCTTGATCGTCACTTTATTCAACTCCCGGTAATCGATGCACATCCGCATACTTCCATCCTTCTTTTTCACGAATAAAACCGAAGCGCCCCATGGCGAAGCACTCGGTCGAATAAAACCCTTCTCAAGTAACTCTTGGGTTTGATTTAACAACTCTTGCATTTCTGTCGGCGCTAAACGATAAGGAGTTTTAGCAATGGAAATAGCTCCCGAAACCAACTCAATGCGAAATTTAACTTGTCTTTCCGCCGGAACACCCGGTAACTCGTCCGGAAAAACGTCTTCGAATTCACTAACCACCAGAATTTCACGAATGGGTGGTGACTCATCATGAGTATCAACAACATGGGAAAGAAAGGCCATGCCACCACTATCGAGGAGATGACGTGCCCGTGCAAAAGTGCATATCGGTACAAGTCTTCTACGCTTATCACCGTGAATAATTATCTCTCCCCCACTTGGAGCCTTTACACGAATAAATTTTTCATGGCATGCAATATCGGCTCTATTATAATCGAGCCAATCCATACCAACAACGATATCGAAATAGTTTTCGGCACTAAAAAATGACATAACAATTTTTACACACATCAACCACTAGCGCCGTCTTGCCATCCGCTATTTCAACTTCTACCGGACGACTCAACTTAACTAGCAGTTTATTTAACTTAGGCACAAATCTTGGAGAAACAAACGATAAATTGGCACCACTATCAAATAGGATTCGTGCCGGATTAGAGTTAACCATGAAAGTACCTGAGACAACTTCGTTCGATTGTTTGGCTTCATCATTGGTCATCAAATAATTTCGACCCCTAGCCGTACCCACCGCCTTTTCTAACCGCTTAACATTATCATTGCGCAACTCGGGACACTCGGGCCTCTTGTGCCCTTCTTTATCACAATTGAAACAAGTAAATTTGGGTGTGGAAGGTGAGTTGGGGCAATCACGAGAGATGTGACCTTTTTGCCCACAAGTATAGCAAGTGGTTACATGACCACCGGAGCCACCTTTCTTCACACTATTAGCAATTTCGGAGCCCTTCTTTTTCTTTTTGTTGGAAAAGCTCGATTGACTCGAATTCTCGAACTTCCTCTTTCCAAAAGTAAAACTACTCTTTCTCAACACAAGCGCTTCAAAACCCTTTGCCATATTGAACAATTCATCAAAGCTCTTCACCACGTTCACACTAATTTTCTCTTGATAGTTATCATTCAAGATTCGATAGAAATCTTCTTTCAACATTTTATCATTCCCGACATACTCCGGGCAAAATTGGGTCTTGGACAAAAACACGGATTTGAGAGTGTTCAAATCCATCGACCCTTGCCTCAAGGAACGTAGTTCATCCTTAAGCCTTGTAAGATCGGCCGAAGTTCGGTATTCATCGAAAAACTCCGCCTTGAATTCATCCCATGTGAACTCCATGCATTGTTCTTCACCATAAAGTCAGATCTTCGCATCCCACCACAATTTAGCATCACCTCTTAACATGCTACAACCATATCTCATCTTTTTATCAAGAGGGCATTCACACGTACGAAAAGCCCCCTCCATATTGGAGATCCAACGGGCACTCTTAAGTGGGTCTCGTTCACCATCGAAGGTAGGAGGTTGAGAGTCCTTAAAATTCTTATAGAAGAAGTCCCGTCTCCCCACATTATCCTCTTGAAGAACGGCCTTCACTTGCTCCTTGACTACATTGACTAATTGCTCGTCAATCGTATCTAGAAACATTTTCTTAACATTCTCGAGGAACTCCGCCTTTTGACGTTTAAAGATGTCCTCAACTTTGGCCGTGAACTCAACGTCCTCACTCGTACTTCCGTCATTGGTGTCGTGTCCATTTCTCATCTTCATTCTATAAAACGGAAAAGATTAAACAACGAAACGGAAGGACTTAACACAAAAGTATATACATATACACCACACTACCCCATCTTGCTTAACATTCGTCGTACATCGCTTGTTTGAAACGATTTGAAACCGTAACAATGGTAGCTAATCATTATTACACGAGCACGTCGCATTAACTTGCTAGTACCACGTCCATCTCGCTTGATGATTGTTAAACACAACATAAAACCATTAGCACAAGGTTAGTTCACATAAACTAAAGTACTAACAATTCCCGATTAGACCCAAAGTCCTACAAGTCCCGCATAAAGTGTAAAAACCCGTCCTAATCCATCCGGACAAAGTCCATATCGATTATAAACGATTCACAACAGTTGATTACATCGCGAGGTACTTGACCTCTATATGATACATTTTACAAACATTGCATTCGTTTTTGAAAAGACAATCTTTCATTACATTGAAAGTTGACTGCATGCATACCATTTTATAATATATCTAACTATAATTGACTTAATAATATTCTTGATGAACTCAACGACTCGAATGCAACGTCTTTTGAAATATGTCATGAATGACTCCAAGTAATATCTCTAAGATGAGTAAATGCATAGCGGAAGATTTCTTTCATACCTGAGAATAAACATGCTTTAAAGTGTCAACCAAAAGGTTGGTGAGTTTATTAGTTTAACATAAATAATCATTTCCATCATTTTAATAGACCACCAGATTTTCATTTCTCATAAATATACGTCCCATGCATAGAGACAAAAATATCATTCATATGGATTGAACACCTGGTAACCGACCTTAACAAGATGCATATAGAATATCCCCTATCATTCCGGGAAATCCTTCGGACATGATAAAACAACATCGAAGTACTAAAGCATCCGGTACTTTGGATGGGGTTCGTTAGGCCCAATAGATCTATCCTTAGGATTCGCGTCAATTAGTAGATCAGTTTACTAATTCTTAGGTTACCAAGCAAAATGGGCATATTCGGCTTCGATCATTCACCCATATAATGTAGTTTCAATTACTTGTGTCTATTTCGTAAAATATTTATAAAAACTGCGCATGTATTCTCAGCCCAAAAATATAAAGGGTAAAAAGGCAAATGAAACTCACAATACTGTATTTTGTAGTAAAAATACATATGACGAAACTGAACAATGCAGGGTTGGCCTTGGATTCACGAACCTATATCATTTGTATATTTATTAATACACATAATCGTAATCGAACTAGTTTAAATATATAACCTATTAATGATATTATTTTTATATTAATAACACATATATATTTCATATATTCCTTTTATATAATAAAACATTGTGTTATGTTATATGTGTTAAATAAATATATTTATGTATTTCATTTGTTTATCAAAACAGTAGTTCAAATTATACTAAGTTAATATTAGTAAAAATAATGATAATAACATTAATAATATATTTATGTTAATAATAACTCTATTAAAGATAATAACAATGATATTAATAATAATACTTGTAAAAATATTAATTTTACTGTTAATGATATTTATGATATTGATTTTAGTAATTACATAATAATAATACTCGTGATAATAATATTAATACTTATGTTAATATTAAAAATTCTATTATTTATAAAAAGGTACTAATACTAATATTTACGAAAATAATACTAATTTGTATTACTTTCATATTGATAACTATCATAATCATAATTTTGATAAAAAAAATACTAAAATGGTAAAAAATTATGTTTTTTTATTAATAATTATAATAATACTAATGATAATATTAATAATAATACTCTTAATTTGTTTGATGATAAAATTTGATTAGTGATAATGATACTTCTAAATATTTGGAGTAATAACAATTATAATAATAATAACAATGATAATAACAATAATTACAATAATACTTTTACTACTATTGATAATAAGTTTAGTAATAACAACGCTAATAACTATATTAATAATGATAATAATACATATTCTAATAATAATAACATCATATTTTTAATGATGTTAATAATATCGATACAAATTATAAGTTTAATCATAATAACAATAATGAATTATATTTAATACCCATTTTAGCATTAATAATCATAATAAATATAATGCTTGTAATAATAATAATAATAACTAATAATAACAATACTAATAACAATAATAATAATAATAATAATAATAATAATAATAATAATAATAATAATAATAATAATAATAATAATAAAAATGATTTTTAAAATTATGGAACTAAAGCTTTAAAAAAAATAACTGCCACTCGCCGGGCTCGAACCCGAGACCTATCGCACACCCGTCACTACATTGAACCAGCTGAGCTGTTGCCCGATTTCTGTTCTAAATCCCTTTTATTTAGTTATAACTCGTTTATTTACTTTTTCTATTCTTTCTTCTTCTTCCTAATCAAATCGACCACGATCAACCAAATCATATCAACAAGTTTTCTATTTTGGATTATATTGAACCTTTAAACAGATACGTATTGTTATAACCATTTAATTTAACAGGAACGAGAATTAAAATAAAAAAAATATTCCTACAGACCTGAAGAACCCGGTTTGAAACTCCAATTTGATTTTCGAAATTGAAGATGTTTTAGACCTCGATTATAACATGAAAACAGTTTTAAATTGCTTTTGGAAACTTTATGTACCTTCAATTTACTCTGAAACAGCAACACAAATTCCAATTTCTTCAAAAAGCAATTCTGTTGACTTTTGTAGTTTAAACTTTGACTCAAGAATTTGCACTCAATATTAGAAATTGGAATCTGAACTTTTGCAGGAAGTTTGGTTAAGGAAATTATAAGAATATTGCATTATTACATTCTTAAAATCTTTTCGAATTCGTTTTTTTCACCAAAAGTTTTTTATACAGAGTGTTATATTATGTTCTTCATATTTTTTTGATAAAATTTACAAACTTTAAAAGCTGAAATCATGTAATTCTGATTTACTTGATAGTGTTAGGTCGACTACTATCACTTTTTACTGAATTAGATTGTTTATGTGTGGAATTGCTGGTCGACAGAGTTATATCAAGGACATAAAGAAAAGGAGAAAAAAAATAAAAAAAATATAAAGATTGAATAAGACTGCTAACTGAAATTGGATTAAATTGTTCATGATTTGTACTGGTTTAATGAAAAGGTTTCAATTAGATACAGTTTGAAAGGTACAACAACTAATTTTGATCCTAGTCTCAAACGTGTGGTGTTTTATATTAATAATCAATAATTATAATAATAATAATTAAAATTCTAATAATATTATTAATAGATTTAAAAATGATATTGATAATATTATTAATAATAAATTGTATTATTTTCTAATATTTATAATGATAATGATATCAATAATAGCTCATAATAATTATTAATGATAATGGTAATAATAATAATAATATTTAATAACAATACTAATAAAAATTATAATTACCAACCATGATAAATATAATGATAATAAATATTTCTAATGATAATGATAATAACAATATTACTAATGATATAATAAACCAAATGTGTTAAATTTCCTATGGATATAATATTAATAATAATAATACTGATATTAATATTAATATTACATTTATATTGGTAATAAAAGTAATAATATTAATATACCATTTACATTTTAACTTGCATTATGTAATATTTGATAATCTTCATTGATTATTTATCAGTTATAAATTTTCTATATATATTACAATATACAAATAATAATAATTATTCATAAACGTCATATATATTTATATACAGATTCACTTCTCATAATAACCTAATGATTCTGTTTTATTATTTTACATTTTCTAACTCAAATGATTAAATTATGTTTTATTAATTCAGAATATTATATATATACACTTATATATATATATATATATATATATATATATATATATATATATATATATATATATATATATATATATATATATATATATATTTATTTATTTGTAACTATTATTGTTCGTGAATCGTCAGGAATATTTAAGGTCAAATGCATTCATGAAAAATAGTTCCAAC
Organism: Rutidosis leptorrhynchoides; assembly: GCF_046630445.1. NCBI lineage: Eukaryota > Viridiplantae > Streptophyta > Magnoliopsida > Asterales > Asteraceae > Rutidosis > Rutidosis leptorrhynchoides. The sequence continues at coordinate 171,651,940 of NC_092340.1, forward strand.
ATTATGAGACTCGGTTTAATAGACTTTACTTGTCGTGTCAAAGTCATGTAAGAATAGAGTTTAAATTTGATCGAAAATTTCCGGGTCGTCACAGTATCTACCCGTTAAAGAAATTTCGTCCCGAAATTTGAGTGAGGTGGTCATGGCTAACAATAAAAATGTTTTCATGACGAATATGAGTTGATAAATAAAGTTTCATCATTATTGATTAATATAGATAAAACGATTTGATTAGGTGAAGCGTACGAGTGAAGTTGTCACAAAAGATTGAGATAGAAATTTAACTTTTGACGTAGTTACGGTGGATTTTAGAAATAATGTGCGTCTTAGCTTTTGACGTAGAGGGTTGAATTCCGGAATTCAAGAGATTTAAAGAAAATCTTCGAAATCTAAAAGATTTGATTCTTCGGCGAGTAAGGAAATTAGGATCTCTTTAATTAAATGCGGTCATCTGTCTCGATTATTACTTCTGATTTTTCCTTCATAAATTAAACTCTTATGTTCTATTAATCTCACTATTCCTATACTTTCTCTTTTAGTTCGTACATCCAAAAGATTGTGAAAATGCCTAATCCAGTTCTAATCCTTGATATTTTCCTAATTATCATTTCTGTCATCCTTCTTTTCAATCTTCCACCAGAAAAATCTGTTTACTTCTACGATTTCCCAAGGATGATACGATTCTTAATTCTCCCGTGTCTTTATATTGCTATCCGTATTAATATCCAAGGTTTGTAACCTCCGTGTTGTTATTGGGCTTTATATTTTCTCTTATATTTTGGAGTCCCTGCTTCCGTCTTCTATAATCATTGTCATTCACAGTTAATGCTCTCTCTTATTTGCTGCAATTTATACCCCCTTTCTATTTCGGAGCTTCATGCTTTTATTTTCTTTTCGCCAGTAATATTCAAAAATTCGTAGGTATGAAGTTTCGAATGAACTTTATGTTCTAAACAAGAAAAGAATGTAATAGCACTATTTAATTTGTCAAATTACCAGAATCGCCGAGAATAGAACTATCAAGAATATATTTTCTTGATATGTTCAGAAATTAAGCAGAATGAAAGAGTTATGTAACATGGCACATGATGACATTAGGGTCTGTGAATCATCACATTCCATTAGAAACTCAGCATGACTTACTGTAATATAATCATGTTGATCAAGTGTCATTATATTATACTAACTCATGCTTCAGCTCCCAACATTACTTCAAAAAACATTCTTAATTTAAACTTGAAGGTTTACAGAAAATAGAAACTAAACAGTTTCCTTTAAGGTGTAATATAGATGACGTGAAAAGATATCTGATTTCAGATAAGGATAGTTATGAAAATATCTTCAGAAATATCGAAGATATTTATGAAGATATTTTGGAACTTCTAAGATCAAAAGTTGATGGAGAAAATCCTTTCGTAAGGATTTAGAATAAATTAAGGAGAAAGATATTCGCTGACGAGTTCATCAGAAATAGAATCATCAGGATTTATTGAAGGCAGGTTTAGTCTTTATGATTTGTCCACAACCTCCTTCATGGTTTGCTCAATCCATTTTCCAGTTTCAATTTTTCTGAGCTTTTCCAACATACTATTCTTTATCATCAACTTCTGATGATTAAGGTTGTTTACAGTTGTCTACGATTTCTGCTGCTTCATTCAGCTTTTTCAACATTCAGAGTATTGATTTTCAAGGCTGGGTGCTTTTCAGAATTTTAGAATGAAAGATCATAATTCTAAGAGATAAATGTTATACATATAACTATTAATGTAGATATGCAGTGAGTTTTCAAAGTACCGATTGCTGATTCCGGGTAATTGGTATGTCAGTTCTCGTTACAATATGTGGATGCGTATATGATAGGGTTTCAATGAATAAACATAATATAATGATTTATCAGAGAGATTTAAGCCGAGAAGCAATGAGGTTGCTGGTACGTCTGCTGGTAATATGGTGGAATATAAAAGGTTCCCAGGTATCAATAAAAGAGCACGCATATATATCAAGGTTATAATAAGGTTGTTTCGAACGAAAATTCGAAGTTGACTTGTTGGAGCTGTTACAAAATTGGCTAATTTGGAAAGAGATTGCAAAGTTATTTTCGGTAATAGTAACGCTAAAGGAATTAGCACAGCTACGCGTTAAACGTTTACTCAGTTTCCGAGAGTTTTTCAGGTGCAATACTATATGCATAAATCTTTCCTTCTGTAGATGAGGTACAGTTGGTTCATCCCTCGGTTGAGGTGTTTCAAGAATTATGAAAGGTTTGAACGCGGATTGTAATTGTGAAGATACAAATGAGGTTTAAGATGAGATCAAGTGGCAAACTTGAAGAAATGTTTAGTTTCATATGTTATAATCAATATTTTAATTCATTTTAATTGTCCAGTATTATTAGTCCACAGTCGATAGTCCACAGTTAACAGTCCAATAATTCATATATATAGCTTAATATATAATATTCGAATTAATTAATATGTATCGTGACCCGTGTACATGTCTCAGACTCGATCACAACTCAAACTATATATATTATTATAGAATCAACCTCAACCCTGTATAGAGAACTCGATCATTACTGCATATAGAGTGTCTATGGTTATTCCAAATAATATATATAGATGCGTCGATATGATATGTCAAAACCTTGTATACGTATCCCGATATTTAAAGTGCGTAAAATAAATAACAGAAATTAAATGATGATAAATAAAGTGCGTAAAGTAAATAACAGAAATTAAATGACGATAAATAAAATTGCGATAAATAAACTGCGATAAATAAAATGTAATAAGGAATTAACAGTTAGCTAGGAACAGTTAGCTAGGATTTTGTTAGCGTGGTTTCTTAATAGAATTTCTTATAATTAATTTGTTTGTTTCTAACAAATTTTTATTTTGTCCAATGTTTTTCTTCATTATGCCACTTGTTGGATTCTGATAGGTCAAAATCCAAATATGAAATTGAATGAAAATGGTTATTCTGCGGTGAACGGATTCGTATCTTTGTAGATGTAAGTAGGATAGTAAATGAATGTTGAATCAGATTTGAAGAATGTACAGTGTAACTTATTAATGTGAAATCTAAATATTCCTCGGGTATTACCTACCCGTTAAAATATTTTCACCATTAACAGTTTGTACGAAAGAATTCTTTTTAATTACACTCTTTATGAAAATTGATAATGCTAAAAACGAACATATATTTCATAGCATTATTCCTCAAGAAAGACAAGCTTTTAGTTGCAATTGTTCTATTTACAAGTGATATTCGTTTAAATAATAAAAGGTGAAGACAAAAGACAGATTCGACGAATTGAAGACGCAAACGACCAAAAAGCTCAAAAGAACAAAAGACAATCAAAGAGGTTCCAATTATTGATAAGAAACGTCTCAAAATTACAAGAGTACAAGATTCAAAACGTAAAGTACAAGATATTAAATTGTACGCAAGGACGTTCGAAAATCCGGAACCGGGTCCAGAGTCAACTCTCAACGCTCGACGCAACGGACTAAAAATTACAAGTTAACTATGCATATAAATATAATATAATATATAATTAGTTATATTAATTATATATATATTATATTTATAAATAAAAACCGTCGGCAGAGAAAGACTCCAAGGACTGAGCTGTAAATTCATTCTCCGCGACTCGCGGAGTTTGAAGAGGATTTCACCGCGAGTCGCGGAGCCCCAAATTGAAAAACTGCCTATAAAGCCAACCGAATTCTGATCAAAAAATCAATCTTTTTCTTATCTTATCATACGTAAACGATATATATATATATATATATATATATATATATATATATATATATATATATAATTTATATTTTAATTTTAATTTTAATTCTAATAATAAGGGTATGTTAGCGAATGTTGTAAGGGTGTAAGTCGAAATTCTGTCCGTGTAACGCTACGCTATTTTTAATCATTGTAAGTTATGTTCAACCTTTTTACATTAATGTCTCGTAGCTAAGTTATTATTATGCTTATTTAAAACGAAGTAATCATGATGTTGGGCTAATTACTAAAATTGGGTAATTGGGCTTTGTACCATAATTGGGGTTTGGACAAAAGAACGACACTTGTAGAAATTAGACTATGGGCTATTAATGGGCTTTATATTTGTTTAACTAAATGATAGTTTGTTAATGTTAATATAAAGATTTACAATTGGGCGTCCCTATAAATTACCATATACACTCGATCGGACACGATGGGCGGGGTATTTATATGTACGAATAATCGTTCATTTAACCGGACACGGGAATGGATTAATAGCCACTAGAATAATTAAAACAGGGGTGAAATTACATTCAAGGGTAATTGGTGTAATTGTTAACAAAGTAGTAAAACCTTGGTTTACACGCAGTCGATAACCTGGTGTATTCATTAAACAAAGTATTAAAACCTTGTTACAATTCGAATCCCCAATTAGTTGGAATATTTAACTTCGGGTATAATAATAATTTGACGAGGACACTCGCACTTTATATTTATGACTGATGGACTGTTATGGACAAAAACCAGACGGACAGATTAAATAATCCAGGACAAAGGACAATTAACCCATGGGCATAAAACTAAAATCAACACGTCAAACATCATGATTACGGAAGTTTAAATAAGCATAATTCTTTTATTTCATATTTAATTTCCTTTATTTTATATTTAATTGCACTTCTAATTATCGCACTTTTATTTATTGTTATTTAATCGCACTTTTAATTATCGTACTTTTTAATTATCGCAATTTTATTTTATCGCACTTTTATTATTCGCAATTTCATTATCGTTATTTACTTTACGATTTAATTTAAGTCTTGTATTTATTTTATATTTTACATTAGGTTTTAACTGCGACTAAAGTTTTAAAATCGACAAACCGGTCATTAAACGGTAAAAACCCCCCTTTATAATAATAATATTACTTAAATATATATTTGTATTTTTATAAAAGTAAACTAATATAGCGTTAAGCTTTGTTTAAAGATTTCCCTATGGAACGAACCGGACTTACTAAAAACTACACTACTGTACGATTAGGTACACTGCCTATAAGTGTTGTAGCAAGGTTTAAGTATATCCATTCTATAAATAAATAAATATCTTGTGTAAAATTGTATCGTATTTAATAGTATTTTCCTAGTAAAATATAAACTATTTCGTATACCTTAGCTTTGACATCAAGTATTTTTGGCGCCGCTGCCGGGGAACACTCTTAAACGCCGGAAGCGCAACGCTAATATAAAAAAAAAAGGATTTTTTGTTTACTTTTATTAAAATTCGCTTTTGTAAAAATACGTTTTAAATATTCGAAAATATAAAAAGAAAAACAAAAATATAAGTATTTTTAAGATTTTGTTAAATATTTAAGTTTTATAAGTTTCTTTATTTTTATTTTAATTTATAAAAATATAAGTTTTATTAAATATCTTTTATATATAGAAAAAACAGAAAACAGAAAATAAAAAAAATAAATAAAGAAAAAACGCGTCGAATTTAAAGCTGTCATCTGAATTTTTGAACCCCGCGACTCGCGGGGTTTTCTGCATTAATTACCGCGACTCGCGGAGGGTACCTGACACGCGAACAGGAAGTCCTAATCCTGCATTAATTACGGATAATTATTAATTATTATTATTATTTAACCCTAATAATTATTATTATTATTATTAGTTTTATTTTAAATTTTACTTTTTAATTAATTTTTTATTTAGTATTAATTAGTTTAATTAAATTGTAAAATTAGTAGTTTTATTAAATAAATAATATAAAAATAATATTTTTATAAAAATTGTACTTTTTACAACTTTTTGTATATTTTTATATTTTGTCCCTTTTTAATCATTTTAGCGTAATATTTGTATTTTTAGCTCATATTTAATTTTAAACTTAGTTTTTGCTATAGTTATTTTTACTCCTAGATTTTTAGGCTTTGCCGTAGAATTCCTTAAGTGCTTTTTCTTTAGACTAAGATTTAGGTGCTTTAGAATTTTGCGACGCCTTTTTAAGTTTTAGTTTCTTTTTAAGTTATTTCCATTTGGGATTTAGTTTTTCCTGTAAGCTTTAATATTTTTAGACACCTTTTACTATGTATCAATTATCATTCCAATTAGTAATCTCAATTTGCGATTATAATTTTAAGTTAGTTGTAGTAATACGGTTAGGTTAGTCAAGTATTTTTAAGTTTTGATAAGTTTCTTTTATTTTTCCGTCACCTTTTATTTTTCAACCATTTTTTCTTTTTCGACCTTTTGCGACGAACTCTTTTTCTCTCTTATTTCTCGCTATTCTAGTTTTTAGGACTTAGAATTTTTTCTACTTCTTATCTAAATTTTCTTAAAATTACGAAAATTTATTTTGAGTGGTTAAATTGATAGACATCAAAATTTTCTGGTTCGTAGTAATAGTTGGATTTGTACGTGGACCGAGTTATTGGAGCCAAACAGTCCTCAATTATATTGAGACCAAACGAATCCTGCCCCTCTGCTGCATCTTTTGGCTATTCGAAACGTGGGCAAAATCAGAAAAGTCTATTGATTGGATAACTTATTATAATTTTTTTTTTCCTTTTTAAAACTAATAGGATATTCAGTGAATGCACCGAGCAAGACGTTCACCACCTTTTGTACGTTCACCACCTGTAACTCGATCAAGACATTTAGCAAATATTACCGCCGTTGATTTTTCTTTAGAATCGTCATTCAGTCGACCAAGTACTTCAGTTCAAATTTTCGATAATCCATTTTTTGAACCCGACCTCACAATTGAGAATCCGGAGAATATTCAGGAACGGTTCGTAGATCCTGAACCATTAAACTTTCCTCCGGAGCCACCAATCATTCAAACAGAGATTGTTGAGGAACGAACCATTAAATCAGAATCATCTAGTGATACCGATTCAACAAATTCAATTATGGAGAATCTGGAACCTTTAAGTATGGAAGACCGAATGAGAGCTAAACGCACTGGCCAAGGTCACGCAATTACTCATCCAGACATTAATGCGCCAGATTATGAAATCAAAGGACAAATTCTACACATGGTGACTAATCAATGCCAATTTAGTGGTGCGCCGAAGGAAGATCCAAATGAACATCTACGTACCTTTAATAGGATCTGCACACTATTTAAAATCCGAGAAGTGGAGGATGAACAGATATGTCTCATGTTATTTCCCTGGACTTTAAAGGGAGAAGCCAAAGATTGGTTGGAATCGTTACCTGAAGGGGCGATTGATACATGGGACGTTTTAGTTGACAAATTTCTTAAACAATTCTTTCCTGCATCTAAAGCCGTAAGACTTCAAGCAGAAATTGTTACGTTCACACAGAAACCAAATGAAACTCTATATGAGGCGTGGACAAGATATGGAAAGTTGTTAAGAGGATGTCCGCAACATGGTTTAGACACCTGTCAAATAGTACAAATATTCTACCAAGGATGCGACATCACTACAAGAAAAGACATAGATATAGCAGCTGGTGGTTCTATTATGAAGAAAACCGAAACTGATGCTTACAAAATTATTGATAATACTGCTTCCCACTCACATGAGTGGCACCAAGAAAAAGATATCGTTAGATCATCTAAAGCAGCTAGAGCCGATTCTAGCCATGACTTAGATTCCATTTCCGCAAAGATAGATGCTGTGGAGAGACGAATGGAAAAGATGACTAAAGATATTCACTCAATACGAATTAGTTGTGAGCAGTGTGGAGGACCACATTTGACAAAAGATTGTCTCAGTATTGAATTAACAATGGAACAAAGAGAGAATATTTCATATATAAACCAAAGGCCTGGAAATAATTATCAGAATAATTATCAACCGCCAAGACCGATTTACAATCAAAACCAAAATTATAACCGAAATATTCCATACAACAACCAACAAGGTCCTAGCAATCAACAAGTATCCAATAATACTTATAATCAGCAAAGACCTAATTTTCAAAACAAATCACCACAACAAACCGATGATAAAAAGCCGAATTTAGAAGATATGATGACAAAGCTAGTTGAAACTCAAACGCAGTTTTTCACATCTCAGAAACAAACCAATGAACAAAATGCTCAAGCATTTAGAAATCAACAAGCTTCTATTCAAAATCTGGAACAAGAAGTGAGTAACCTAGCAAGGTTAATAGGTGAAAGAAAACCGGGAAGTCTACCTAGTGATACAAATGCTAACCCCCGGAATGAAACAGCTAAAGCCATTACCACAAGAAGTGGTACAACACTTAAACCACCTGAAATACCTGTAACTTCTGATGAAACTATTCCTACTCCACAAGAACCACAACCTGATCAAGATAAGGAAAAAGAACCGGTAGTTGAGAAGGTTAATGAAGATAACACAGTTAAGGATAAACCTTATGTTAAACCATACCAACCACCACTTCCTTACCCGAGTAAAATGAAGAAAGAGAAACTTGAAGCCGAGCAATCCAAATTCTTGGATATGTTTAAATAGATAAATGTAAATCTTCCTTTCATTGATGTGATTTCAGGAATGCCAAGATATGCTAAATTCTTGAAAGATCTAATCTCAAATAGAAAGAAAATGGAAGAACTCTCGGCTGTTACTATGAATGCTAATTGTTCAGCAGTGCTGTTGAATAAGATACCAGAAAAACTATCTGATCCAGGAAGTTTCACAATTTCATGTTTTCTGGGTAGTCTTAGTTCAATAGAAGCATTGGCAGACTTAGGTGCTAGTATAAATCTAATGCCGTATTCACTATACGCTAAACTAGACCTTGGAGAATTGAAACCAACAAGAATAAGCATACAACTAGCCGATAGATCAATAAAATATCCTAGAGGGATAATGGAGAACATGCTATTTAAAGTTGGTACTTTAGTATTTCCAGTAGATTTTGTTGTTTTGGACATGGAAGAAGATTCTCAAGTTCCTCTCATATTAGGAAGACCATTCTTAAACACGGCTAAAGCAATGATAGACGTGTTCGGTAAGAAACTGACCCTAAGTATAGAGGATGAGAGTGTTACCTTTTCAGTTGATAGAGCAATGCAACAACCACAATCTGCAGATGATACATGTTATTATATTCAAACTATAGATGCACATGCAGAATTATTAGAAGAATTTCCAGAATTACAAGGAACAGGAGAATGTTCTTTAGGAGAAGGTAATGAACCAATTGATGAAGCTGAAATGTTAGCTACACTTATAGCTAATGGATATGAACCAACAACAGAAGAAATTCAAATGCTAAAAGAAGAAGACAGATATCGATATAAACCATCGATAGAAGAACCTCCGAAATTAGAGTTAAAGCCACTTCCAAACCATTTGGAATACGCTTATTTACATGGTGAATCTGAATTACCTGTAATAATATCGTCTTCTCTTACTGAAAATGAGAAATCACAACTCATTTCTGTGTTGAAAGCTCATAAACCAGCCATTGCATGGAAGATTCATGATATTAAAGGAATAAGTCCTTCGTATTGCACACATAAAATCCTTATGGAAGAAGGTCATAAAACGTATGTGCAATGCCAACGAAGACTAAATCCTAATATGCAAGATGTAGTTAAGAAAGAGATTATTAAACTGCTAGATGCAGGTTTGATATATCCAATTTCTGATAGTCCATGGGTAAGCCCAGTTCAATGTGTGCCTAAGAAGGGTGGCATGACTGTCATTACAAATGAGAAAAATGAGCTTATTCCTACTAGGACTGTAACAGGATGGCGTGTATGTATTGATTATAGAAAATTAAATGACGCCACCAGAAAAGATCACTTTCCCTTACCTTTCATAGATCAAATGTTGGAAAGATTAGCCGGAAATAGTTACTATTGTTTTCTAGATGGATTTTCCGGATATTTTCAAATTCCAATAGCACCCGAAGACCAAGAGAAAACCACATTCACGTGCCCTTATGGTACTTTTGCTTACAAACGCATGCCATTTGGACTTTGTAACGCCCCTGCAACCTTTCAAAGGTGTATGATGGCGATTTTTCACGACATGATAGAAGAATGCATGGAAGTATTCATGGATGACTTTTCAGTCTTCGGTGATACATTTAAATCATGTCTAATTAATCTGGAACGAATGCTAATTAGATGCGAACAATCAAATCTAGTACTTAATTGGGAGAAATGCCATTTCATGGTTAAAGAAGGCATCGTTCTTGGACATAAAATTTCAAAAGAAGGAATTGAAGTGGATAGAGCTAAAGTAGATGTAATTGCTAAACTTCCACATCCCACCAATGTTAGAGGAGTTAGGAGTTTTCTAGGGCATGCCGGTTTTTACCGACGTTTCATAAAAGATTTTTCAAAAATTGCCATTCCTATGAATAAACTCCTAGAAAAGGATGCTCCATTCATCTTTTCAGATGAGTGTATCAAATCTTTTAATATTCTTAAAGAGAAACTCACTAATACACCGATCATGATAACACCAAATTGGAATCTACCATTTGAACTAATGTGCGATGCAAGCGATTTTGCAATGGGAGCCGTTTTAGGACAAAGGATTGAAAAACGATTTCAACCTATATATTATGCTAGTAAGACGTTACAAGGAGCACAAACGAACTATAAAACTACTGAAAAAGAACTCCTTGCTATTGTCTTTGCTTTTGACAAATTTCGATCATATCTCGTTCTAGCAAAAACGGTGGTCTATACCGACCATTCTGCTCTTAGATACCTATTTTCAAAACAAGATGCTAAAACAAGATTAATCCGTTAGATCTTACTCTTACAAGAGTTTGATATTGAAATCCGAGATAAAAGAGGAGCAGAAAATCTCGCCGCTGATCATCTTTCTCGTCTTGAAAATCCCGAATTAGAAGTTCTGAATGAATCGGCCATACAAGACAACTTTCCTGATGAATATCTATTGAAGATAGATTATAAAGAAATCCCATAGTTTGCAGACTATGCAAACTACTTAGTTTTTGGATTCCTTGAAAAAGGATTATCGTACCAAAAACGAAAGAAATTCTTCAGTGATATAAAACACTATTTCTGGGAAGATCCACATCTGTTTAAAAGTTGTCCCGATGGAATAATACGCCGATGTGTATTTGGAGATGAAGCTAGTAAAATTTTAAACCATTGTCACACAGGACCAACAGGAGGGCATTATGGGCCTCAACTAACAGCAAGAAAAGTTTATGAAGCTGGATTCTATTGGCCTACAATTTACAAAGACGCACACCTTCTTTGCAAATCCTGTGATGCATGTCAAAGGGCCGGAAAAATAAGTCAACGTGATGAAATGCCACAAAATGTCATCCAAGTATGTGAAGTATTTGACATTTGGGGTATTGACTTTATGGGTCCATTTCCAAAATCTCATAATAATCTATATATACTCGTAGCCATTGATTATGTATCTAAATGGGCGGAAGCACAAGCTCTCCCAACTAATGATGCACGAGTTGTAGTCAACTTTTTAAAACGTCTTTTTGCAAGGTTTGGAACACCGAAAGCTTTAATAAGTGATCGGGGTACTCATTTCTGTAATAATCAACTTGAGAAAGTTCTTAAAAGATATGGAGTAACTCATAAAATCTCCACCGCATATCATCCACAAACAAGTGGACAAGTTGAAAATACCAACCGAGCTTTAAAACGTATTTTAGAGAAAACCGTAGGATCAAATCCGAAGGAATGGTCCATTAAATTGGAGGATGCACTCTGGGCATTTAGAACAGCCTACAAAACTCCAATTGGAACCACACCTTTTAGACTTGTTTATGGAAAAGCATGTCATCTTCCAGTAGAAATTGAACACAAAGCATTTTGGGCTTTGAAGACATGTAATCTTGATTTACATGAAGCCGGACGTCTACGATTAAGTCAACTAAATGAATTAGAAGAATTAAGACATGAAGCATACGAAAATTCGTTAATCTATAAAGAAAGAACGAAGAAATGGCATGATAAAAGAATCAGAAGTTCAAAAGAATTTAAAGAAGGAGACAGAGTTCTTCTTTTCAATTCACGATTCAAGCTATTTCCTGGAAAATTGAAATCAAGATGGTCTGGACCATTCATAGTCAAAAGAGTTTTCCCATACGGAACGATAGAATTAATAAATTCAAATGGGATTGAATTTAAAGTTAATGGTCACAGAGTTAAACATTACATACATGGTCCGATGGAAGTCGACAACGAAGTTAATCACAATTTCGACACCACAGCTAACTAAGTGTGGGGAGAATCAAGTCTTTAAAGGATAATATGTATTTCTGTTAGAGTTAGATTGTCTGTTTTCGTGTAGTTCTCGAAAATGGAACCCGAATGGTCTTTCCCTAGCAGACCCTAAAGAACTAGTCTTCTTCCCCCATTCTGAATTTTTATTTTTTTTAGGTTTTTACAAAATGAAGACTGCCTGTGAACTAAACCATGGTCTAATGCTACACGCTTTGATCACTAAAAGAAATAATGACATACTACCGAGTGAAATAGTATCAGTAATCAGAGAAAGAATGGACGGAGTTAGAAAAGAATCCAGATGCGAAGATAATAAGTTACAATTTGGTAAAGGAAAATCAAAATCCGCAGCGAAAAGAAGAGCACGACACCTAGAACGATGTCACAAATGTGGAAAATGGTCACATGGAGGTAAATGTTCAAATAATCAAACCTATTCAAATACCGAATTTGTTACTTTATGTAGAGACGGACCGTTCATATGTTTAGAAGAAAAGACACTGAATGCTCGAGGTTACGCCTATGTAGCCATGGAAAACCAATTAAACCGACTATCTTATGAATGAGATAGATCATATAACTAAGAAATCTATTCCACAGGTATGTCTGTACAGTTTTTTTTTTTTTTTTTTTTTTTAACCTTTTGATAATAAACGCTAATTTGTTCGCTAAAAAGTATTAAATTGGTATTGAATAAAATTAGGTTTGGCGACCGAAATTATTGATATCATTCAAAAATTTATTACATCACTGCAAAATTTAACGTTTATTCTTAAGGTATAAATATCTTTAATCAATCAACCCAAAATATTTCAAAAAGTCGTCATGAGTTAAATTAGGTCTTGGAACCGAAATTACTTTACCGAAAAGAGGGGCGCATATTTTTGATAATATTTGATTGATTAAAGTGGGATAAAAAGACAAAAAGATTTTTAATTTTATTTTTACCATGTTTTTAAAATTAATATTTAAATCTTAAATTAATATTGTAAACTTTGTAAAAACAATATATTTAAAATTGTAAATATTTGAAAAATTAATATAAGTTTAATATGAATTTTTAAATTAAATTTGGTGTGAATTTTTAATTTTTAAAATATAAATTTTTAATTTTATGCATTCTAAATTTTAAGTTTGGTGTGAATTTTTAATATAAATTTTGAATTTTATATTTAAGTTGTGTGAATTTAAAAACAAAAATTTACTTTATCTCATTAAGTTAAAAATATGATTTTTAAAATTCGTCGTAAGTTGAAGACTAGGTCTTTGAACCGAAATTGCTTTACCCGAGGGAGGGACGAGAACTTTTATTATCATTATTTTTAATCTTATTGAATTAAAGTATGCCAAAAACATTGAAAAAACCCAAAAATCTTAGCTTTTAAAACAATCGCTACAAAAAGACAAATTTTAAAATTTTGTCGAGGGATGGACTAGGACATCGATCCGAAACGACCTCGTCCTAAAAAACAAGGGAAACAAAATTTTAAAATTAATTACTTAATTGTTTCAATAAGTTAAAGTTTATAAAAAAAAAAAAAAAAAAAAAAACTCCGCGACTCGCGGTGTTTGAAGTGCATTTCGCCGCGACTTCCGGAGGGATGAAAAATCAGAAAAAAATAAAGAGCTGGAACAGATCAGTCCCAACCCCAAAACAATAAAAACCTGCGAAAAACACTCCGCAAAAACACGAAAAAAACCCCTCAAAATCACAATTTTTAACCGTTAATCACCAAATCTTTTGCTAAAATCATGTTGAGAAGGATGCTATCTAAGAATTACTCAAGAAAAACGGTAAATTTCTACACCTAAACACCATTTAATCCGAAATTTGGTGTTCTTGAGCTAATTTTTCCCCAATTTGATTTTGATGCTTTTTAGTGTAATTAGGCTTAAATTGTTTATGTATTATGCTTGTATAACCTAGATTGATGCTGTTTAACATGATTAGAAGCCTTAAACTTCAAATTTTGAATAATCTAGGGTTTGTGTTCTTGAGCAAATTTGGGGCTTTTTGATATAAACAGGTTATGGCCGATTTTTGTCATGAATTGTTGCTAAATTAAGTAGTGTAACATGTTTAGGTAGTTAAATGATCTAAACTTTGAGCCTAAACATGATTTTGAGAATTAAAGTGGACTTTTTCAAGTCTAAAATTCATGAACTTGATTTTTGAAAGATAATGCCATTTGAGACTTGTTTAATTGCTAGTAATGATTATTTTGACATGTTATTTGAGTTGAATGCTTATGAACTTGGCGAACATTTTCGTATATGCTTATTTGAAAAAGTGTAGATTTGATAAAAATGTGAAAATGAGCTTAAGTTTGATATAAATTGATAATGTCATTGTAATTATTTTGATTGATGATTTTGCTGACACTAATGCATATTTGGATGCACAAAAATTGTGTTTGATGTGTTTTGCAGAATGAAAGGGGTGAATCTTCATCCCAAGCCCGCAATGCTCCTGCTGAGAATTTGGAACAACAGGAGGTGGATAACTACTACAAGCAGGATATACCTCATCCAGTCATGACCTTTTCCGATATGCACTTGGAAGAGTTGCACCCGAACCTGAGATTTGACAGACTTTGGATAGATTATCCAAAATATCAAAGGGGTTTGCATACTCTTCATTCTAAGGTTGTTGAGGTACCGAGGGTCATAGAATGGGGACCCTTAGAAGCTGTAGAATTGGCCGGGCCAATTAGGGAATTACTTGTACAGAGGTATGGTAATTCTTCTTTTAATGACTGGGTATGTTTATTCACCATACGTAGACCTGTATATAAAGTATGGTGTGAAGAATTGTTATGTAGTATAGAGTTGAATGATCGGGTAGCTAGTTTAACCGATCATTCTTTTATTAGATTTTTGTTAGGCGGTTCGATGCGCCACATGTCTTTACTGGACATGGCTTAGGCTTTACGTATATATACGCCTGAGGAGTTAGCGTCTGCCGATTGTAGAGGATTGATACTAAACGGTAGAAAGATAGATGAAAATTTTGATACACACGGTGTGTGGAGTCAAATGACAAGCCATCACCGTTTCAAAGGGGGAAATTACTCTTATTTGGATATAGATAGAGCCGAATTAAGAGTGATACATAGGTTTTTAGCTAATTCGATTACACAAAGGGGTAAGAACAAGGAAAAAGTAAATGAACAGGATTTGTTTTACCATATGTGTATTCGAGACCCACAAAGCGCTGTAAGTATACCATATTGTGTGGGTTATTATTTATCAGCTATGGTTCGGGGGATGCGACCGCATAGCATAATAGGAGGTGGTATTTTTATTACTTTGATTGGTGAATATCTCGGTGTGGATATAAGTCGAGGGGGATTATTAGTAGAAGAACCAGAACCCCGCGATACTATAGGTTTAAATGTATACCATGGTGCGAAAGTTTTGAAGAGGCGAAATAACGCCGCAGTACGATACTATGGTAGACATCCACAGGTGGAGAGAAATCAGCAGCAAGGTAATGTAGGAGGGGGGAATGAGATGCAAGAAATGCATAGGTTTATAGCTTCTCAGGAATACGAAAATGCTAGACAGAGAGCATTTGAAGATTGGCAAGTTCATCAGAACCAAATCATAGCTCATTGCCAACATATAGGTAGAAACTATATTCCTACACCGAAACCCATCTTCCCTCCCTGGTCTATAGAGATGCAGCCACCATATCCTACGTATGACCCTGCCGAAGCATTCTATAGCACCTATGGTTATGCCTGGAACCCCTATTGGTACCAATATCATCCTTAGTTTACTTATTATTTTTTTTATTTTGTAATTTGTAATTATTGATACGTTTAATACTTTTGTTAATATTGTAATCATTTTTATAATTGTCTAACTTTTATTCTTAGATTTTAATAATTTTTGAATGTGGGGTAATATACCAAACTTCAAAAATATGTATATATGTTTGCAGTTTATCTTATGTACACAACAGGGTAAAACAACACATTTTCAAAGACTGGCATTAAGTTCAGCAAAAGCAACTAATTTTGACGACAAGATGCAAAATATATGTGAAATAACAACAAGACGGAATGAACAAATGATGTGCACCATTTATCATTCAGCAAACAAACGCCAATATATTTGGAAACTTTGGTAAAAATTTAATCATTTTCACACAAATCACCCTCAATAATTTAAATTGTTACTGATTTCTTGCAAATGAGGGCATTGCAAGATCTTAAGTGTGGGAAGGGGTTAAATTCTTTCGGATTTAAAAATTTTTTACTTTATACACTTGGTTACCATTAAAAATACTAGTAAAGCAGTAGTTGTATTAGAATCTAGTGCTCTCTGATAAAAAAGAACAGCCCTAGTCTTATATACTGACTACCCAATTCTAGTAAAATTTTTCAAAATTTTCAATTAAATGAATTCAAAATCATGTTTATACATATTTATGAACGATAAAACTAGGTTTTAACACCGAAATTATTGTTACCTCGGAAAGGACATAAATTAAGAAACAAACTAAAATGTTAAAATTCATTTAAAATGGAATAGAGGACGATAAAAAGAAAAATAAAAGCCAAGTGTGGGAAAATTTACCAAGTTATCTTAAACATATGTCACATATATCTGTAACAAATAACTGAAAATACTTTTGCTTTGGACTAAACTAAACTGTTTTACCCGATGAAAGAAAAGAAGAGATGGATCTACACGATGAATCAATTCCATCACTAAAAGGAAGTAAAGTCTTCCGAAAAAGACACGCGCTTCTTGATTTAGGTCATGAAGTTGTCGTCCAGACCAGCTGTAGGTTGACGAAAAATCTAGAAAAGTCATCTCTAAAATTAGCAGGAAATCCACGGACCTCAGCATTAAACAGGGTCGCCAAGTGGTCAGATTTATCCTAACCATGAGAAGGATTTATCTCGTACAATGGGGGGGGGGGGCACCGTGCAAATTAGCTTGATAAGACTAATGAATCAGATCCCCAGAAAGGATAATCTCCTTAAAGATAAAAAATCAGCTTTTAAGACTGATATTACTCAATCCTTGAGATTGACTTTAAAGATTGAGAATTACAAACTCATGGAATTCAATGATATCTAAACTCGAGCTTGAACGAGAAAATATTTTGATCAAAATTACAAACCGATTTGTTTTCTGAAAACCCTATTTTCAATGCGTTCATTACCATTGAACGTAAAATCCTAGGAATTCACCTGGAATTCATTAGGTCACCTGAACTAAATCGGGTGTCAACCGTAAGAACGGTGGTTGCATAGTGGTCAAAGACAGGACCTTGTGCCAGACCGAAAAATTATAAGGGTGAGCTTTACTATTGCTCCTACCAAGGATAGTAATTGCGTCCGACACGTTATAGACCATAATTAAAAGCATGTCAGGGGACATTTCCTTAACAGTTGCTTGTTCAACGCTTTCCTTTACAACCGGACGGTAGTTTACCGAAAGGTAATATACGGGACAAGTAAACTGGACGTGTTGCTTTCCAAATACAAGGTTAGCAAGTGGGTGACACAAAACCGCAAGTTTTGAGCTAAAATTTTCAAATCTGAAACCCACCAAACCCAAAAAAATATTTTGCAAACACCGGTAAAGGGTTATTCCGGAAAACTTATCTAGGGTAAAAACTAGATTTCAAAAGATCAAATGTTTTCATAAAGATCCAATTTCCTTAATGGATCTAAATTTTTATAGTCATGTGGGACTGTAAACCATATCGTTACTACCATTGTTTATATCACCGTATAGAAATCACTGATGTACAAAGTGTGAAGAATAAAGAAGTGATTCTTGTATTTCAAGACGATATTGCTTGAGGACAAGCAACGCTCAAGTGTGGGAATATTTGATAATGCTAAAAACGAACATATATTTCATAGCATTATTCCTCAAGAAAGACAAGCTTTTAGTTGCAATTGTTCTATTTACAAGTGATATTCGTTTAAATAATAAAAGGTGAAGACAAAAGACAGATTCGACGAATTGAAGACGCAAACGACCAAAAAGCTCAAAAGAACAAAAGACAATCAAAGAGGTTCCAATTATTGATAAGAAACGTCTCAAAATTACAAGAGTACAAGATTCAAAACGTAAAGTACAAGATATTAAATTGTACGCAAGGACGTTCGAAAATCCGGAACCGGGACCAGAGTCAACTCTCAACGCTCGACGCAACGGACTAAAAATCACAAGTTAACTATGCATATAAATATAATATAATATATAATTAATTATATTAATTATATATATATTATATTTATAAATAAAAACCGTCGGCAGAGAAAGACTCCAAGTACTGAGCTGTAAATTCATTCTCCGCGACTCGCGGAGTTTGAAGAGGATTTCACCGCGAGTCGCGGAGCCCCAAATTGAAAAACTGCCTATAAAGCCAACCGAATTCTGATCAAAAAATCAATCTTTTTCTTCTCTTATCATACGTAAACGATATATATATATATATATATATATATATATATATATATATATATATATATATATATATATATATATATATATATATATATATATATATATATATATATATATATATATATATAATTTATATTTTAATTTTAATTTTAATTCTAATAATAAGGGTATGTTAGCGAATGTTGTAAGGGTGTAAGTCGAAATTCTGTCCGTGTAACGCTACGCTATTTTTAATCATTGTAAGTTATGTTCAACCTTTTTACATTAATGTCTCGTAGCTAAGTTATTATTATGCTTATTTAAAACGAAGTAATCATGATGTTGGGCTAATTACTAAAATTGGGTAATTGGGCTTTGTACCATAATTGGGGTTTGGACAAAAGAACGACACTTGTGGAAATTAGACTATGGGCTATTAATGGGCTTTATATTTGTTTAACTAAATGATAGTTTGTTAATGTTAATATAAAGATTTACAATTGGGCGTCCCTATAAATTACCATATACACTCGATCGGACACGATGGGCGGGGTATTTATATGTACGAATAATCGTTCATTTAACCGGACACGGGAATGGATTAATAGCCCCTAGAATAATTAAAACAGGGGTGAAATTACATTCAAGGGTAATTGGTGTAATTGTTAACAAAATAGTAAAACCTTGGTTTACACGCAGTCGATAACCTGGTGTATTCATTAAACAAAGTATTAAAACCTTGTTACAATTCGAATCCCCAATTAGTTGGAATATTTAACTTCGGGTATAATAATAATTTGACGAGGACACTCGCACTTTATATTTATGACTGATGGACTGTTATGGACAAAAACTAGACGGATAGATTAAATAATCCAGGACAAAGGACAATTAACCCATGGGCATAAAACTAAAATCAACACGTCAAACATCATGATTACGAAAGTTTAAATAAGCATAATTCTTTTATTTCATATTTAATTTCCTTTATTTTATATTTAATTGCACTTCTAATTATCGCACTTTTATTTATTGTTATTTAATCGCACTTTTAATTATCGTACTTTTTAATTATCGCAATTTTATTTTATCGCACTTTTATTATTCGCAATTTCATTATCGTTATTTACTTTACGCTTTAATTTAAGTCTTGTATTTATTTTATATTTTACATTAGGTTTTAACTGCGACTAAAGTTTTAAAATCGATAAACCGGTCATTAAACGGTAAAAATCCCCCTTTATAATAATAATATTACTTAAATATATATTTGTATTTTTATAAAAGTAAACTAATATAGCGTTAAGCTTTGTTTAAAGATTTCCCTGTGGAACGAACCGGACTTACTAAAAACTACACTACTGTACGATTAGGTACACTGCCTATAAGTGTTGTCGCAAGGTTTAAGTATATCCATTCTATAAATAAATAAATATCTTGTGTAAAATTGTATCGTATTTAATAGTATTTTCCTAGTAAAATATAAACTATTTCGTATACCTTAGCTTTGACATCAAAAATATACTTAAATATATATTTTCTTCAGATGTAATATAGATTTAATGAGTTAATATGATATTAATCTCATTTGATTTTTCGGTTGAAACTAGAATAAATAATCTCTAAAACTTTAGAGATTATTTAATCGTTATGTAGAACGAAGATGAATAATGTAGAACGATTAGTAGAACGATGATTAAGTTCGAGGTACAGATTGAGATGTTGAGGCATGTGATGTTGAAACTTGAGTTGTTGGTGGTACTGGTGCTGTTACTGATGGTACTGTTGGTGCCGATGATGTTGCTGAAGCTGGTAAATTTTGCACCATATTCTCCAAAAAATATTACTCAGGCGCGAAGCTCGTTGACTTCTTCGATTACTCTGGGATGATTGTCGGTAAGAACGAGCGAATGAATACGGTTTAGAATCTGAGGTATTATATAATCTGAGGTATTATAATCTGAGGTATTGCTTCAGGTTCTTCAGATGAGATATTCGGGAAAATGAGATTGAAAATGGTATTACGGACACTTTTGAGATGACTTTTGTTAACTTTTGCATGTCGGTCTCGAGCATTAGGATTGTGATACACTATGACCTAACCTAGCTTGTTAGACATGTATTGACCGACATATGTTCTCTAGGTTGAAATCTACGGTTATTTTGCATTTCGATTTTCGGTCACATTTCGGTGAATGACCTTATGTGCTGCTAAGATGAGTTTATAGATCCCTTTTTAATTTCTTTTGCAATCTATATTTTTTGGCTGAGAATACATGCACTTTATTTTAAACGCAATGGACACAAGTACATACTAAATTCTGCACTGAGTTTGAACCAAAAATCCCTTAGCTTTGGTAACTAGTAACTGCCGGTTATAAGAACTGGTTGCCATGAGTAGTTGTATATGGATCCATAGGGCTTGACATCGCCGTCTGTTCCAGGTATAGAAACCCTAGCCTGAACTATAAAATAGACGGATGCTATTTGAGTTTAGTACACGTTGGTTTGCGTGTATTGTACATGTTGGTTGCATGTATGTTAAAACATGGGTACTTGTTATACATACGTTAAGTTTAGTTACCAGGGTGCTCAATTTCGTAGAATATTTTGATAAACGTTTTGGATAAAGCAACTGAAATCTTGTGACCCACCTTTATATACAGATTATGCGCAACATTAAAACTATGAACTCACCAACCTTTGTGTTGACACTTTTAAGCATGTTTATTCTCAGGTTCCTAGAAGTCTTTCGCTGTTTGCTTATATGTTATACAAGCTATGTGCATGGAGTCATACATGCTTTATTCGAGAAAACTTTGCATTCACAAAATCATCACCATGTATCTTATTTTGACTGTATTGTCAACGGATGTAGAATTGTAAACTATTGTTTACGGTGATTACCTATATGTAGAAATCATCAAATGTCTAAAACCTTGGATTATTATATTCATTTATGGTGTGCCTTTTCAAAAGAATGCAATGTTTACAAAACATATCATATAGAGGTCACTACCTCGCAATGAAATCGATGAATGATGTATTCGTCCAAATGGATTTGGACGGGTCTTCACAATTGGTATCAGAGCTTGAGGTCATAGGAAACCAGAATTTTCATTAGTGTGTTTAACTGGTAATTGTTAGGATGCATTAGTGAGTCTGAACTATGACCGTATATGTTGTTACCGATTCTTGTTTATCATTTCTTGTCGGAAATTACATACTTATCATTTTTAGTCTAAACACGTCTTACAGCAATTATTGCATAAATGGAAGTATAGACAAATCATATCTCATCATATTTATCTCAGTAGACTTTGTCTGACACTTTTCCTAAATTTCCTCCGTAAATTACGAAATCTTTTTTCTATATATACGTATTCAAGGAGACGAAGATATCATTCAGTATTCAACACTCATCTCATATCGAAAACCCTTTATCCAATCTTATAATATGGATTTCTCACTTGATTCCTCGAACTCCTCGAGCTCCAATGGCAGCATAACCGGAATGAACCAACCAATTAGTCATCATCTTTTCTGGATGAATTGGGGGTGGGTTCGTAGTTGACTTGATCAATGGAGACAAGAAGAAGGTGATCCCTTCCACCCACCAAATTGCCCTATTGGCGAAGAACATAAAGCGCTTACCGGCGAACCAGTTCGAAACACCATTTTCTTTCTTATTTCCAGAATATCTCTCCACGATTATATAATATCTAGAATTCTAGATCTTATTCATCCCCTTGTTCCAACCGTCAATCATCCTGGAGTAATGGAAGAAGTCAACGAGCTTCGTACTCGAATAGTAGAAGCATCACCAACACCGACAGCACCACCAGTATAAGCAACAGCAACACCACCAGCAGTACCGTCAACATCACCAGCACCACAAGCACTGTAAGCACCAGCAGCATCACAAGATCCGCAAACTCCGTAATCACCTGCAGACAACAACACCACCGCCGCCAAAGAATATTAGTAATAATGAGTTAAGATGTAATAACTCATTCTTCCCGAAGATTATATATGTATCTATATATATATATATGTATATATATATATATATATATATATATATATATATATATATATATATATATATATATATATATATATATATATATATATATATATATATATATATATATATATATATATATATATATATATATATATATATATGTGTGTGTGTGTGTGTGTGTGTGTTTTTGTGTGCGTGTGTGTGTGAAGTTTGAAACAATAGTGAATCTTTTCGTACTAAGCTATTACATGTGAATTTTAACTGGTAGGTACTACTTGATTAATTCATATCACTAATATGCTATGATGTACATCCTTCGTTAATGACTTAACAATCGTTAACTATAATCTCTGTTTCAACTCAATAAATTCTATTTCATAATAAACCAAGTGTATTATTCAAATACATATTTAATTGTAAACTTTCATTTTCGATGTACTCGAAACTTTCTAGAAAACATCAGTCGTACCTTGCGAAATTCACAAGAATTCCAGGAGCACCAACATCATTCACCGAGGAAATATCAATTAAAAAAAATGAATAATGAAGTATTGATTCATAAATTTCATTTACGATGAAGAGATAATCCACGAAGATTACGTAATTTCTAAAGTTTTAGAGATTATTCATTTCTAGATCCAGCCGAAAATCAAATGAGTTTAATATTATATTAACTCATTAAATCCGTATTACATCTGAAGAAAATATACATACATATATCTTCATAAAGACTGTAATAAAATTCTCTTATACAAAATATTACTTGTGAAATTTTAACGGGTAGGTAATACCCGAGAAATATATAAGTTCACAATTAATATATAACACTCTTCAATTTGATTCAAAGATCATTAACTATACTCACTATCTTCACAGGGATACACAATCATTTCATACAAATTCAATTACATATTCTGATTTTGACAGAACAGAATTCAAGTCAAAGATTTAACAAGTGATATCACTCTTAGATTTCTACATCTTTCAAAGCTATACTTTGACTTCAAAACTGTGCTAGAACACCACTTCTATTCATAAAACCCAGAAAATATTTGTATCATTCAAAATTCTAGAACATCATATGTATCTTGACAATTACAATCTCCATTCAAACCCCTCAAACTCTTGAAAACACCTCGGATTGATAACCAACGATTCGGTAATGATAACTTTGAATGCTGATGAAGCAGTAAAACTGTAAAGGGTCTTTATGGCCAAAAGTTTGATAATAAAGAGTGGTGTGTTGAAAAAGCCAGTTTTGATACTGAAAAACGGATAGAGCAAACCATGAAGGGGGCTGTGGACAAAGCACTAAGACCAAATCTACCTTCAAAGAATCCAAATGATCAGTATCTGCTGAGATCTTTAGCGAATACCTTTCTCCTCACTCTAAACCTTTGCAAACAAATTTCTTCATCATCCTCTGATCTTAAGATATTATACAATTCTAAGACATCATCGTATCTTTCATTATAAATATCTTCGATATTTCTGAAGACATCTTCATAACTATCATCATCCGAGATTATTTATCTCTTTGCGCTATCTGTGTTACATCATAAAAGAAACTGTTTTAGTTTCTAAATTTCTAAAAATTCGAATTATGAATGTTTTTGAAGTAGTGTTGGGAATTGAAGCATGAGTTAGTATATGTGATGACCCAGAAAATTTCGCATTTATAAATTAATTACAGGATATAATGTGTCCGACACAATAAGCGAACCTATTATGTTGAGTCTTGAAACTTTTTGAACTAGTTTACACGTTCAAGTAACCTTTGATCGTTCTCAACGATGCACGAACAATTATATGTAAATCGATATATATATATATATATATATATATATATATATATATATATATATATATATATATATATAAATATATATAATTATAATATATATATTAAATTGAAAACGTTAACAAAGTATTAAGTCTATGATACTGTATATTAAACTAAATTGTTTCAATATATTTTTACTATATTAAAAGATAATTTTAAACGATTGATATTTAAATAAAGTTAACTAGAACGTTTATGAAGTTAAAAAGTAAACGTTAATACATAAATGATTTATGTTTAAGCTTTAAGTGTAAACGTTATGTGATATAACAACTTCTAGTATTTAAATGATTTTAACTATATATATATATATATATATATATATATATATATATATATATATATAGTTATATATATATCATAAGATGTACAAATTAAAATATTTCTAAACAAAAATATATGTATATTTTACAATGTTATAAAATATAATATTAACTTAGATATAAAACGTCTTGATTTAAAAATACTATTAATTATATTGTAGTAAATAACAAGAAGACAATTTAAAGAAGCAAATGCCCAAAATATTAAAATGTATAAGTTACATTTTAAATAAGATAATTTACTTGCAAATAAGTCTAATTATTGATAAAGGTATTTATCGCGAAACGTAAAGTACAAGTTTTCTAAGCGTACGAAAGGACGTTCGAAAAATCGGAACTGGGATATAAACCGGGCATCAATGTACAAGACAACGGAGCTATTGTTACAAGTCAACTATGCACGAGAATATAATATAATATATAATTAATTAAAATAAATTATATATATTATATATAAATATAAAATTATGTCGACAAGCTAGTGAACAAAAATGTGTGAGCTGGAAATATGCACCATCGCAATCGCGGAGCTGTAAGGCACAAAAACTCCACGATCGCGGAGCTGTAAAAATTAGAAAAATCCTATAAAAGGCACGAGCCTTCTGCCGAATTCAACACATCTTTTTCTGAATCCATTCTCAATCGGTCTCAATATATTTATATTTATTTTATAATTATAATTTTCATTTAAGTTTAATAATAATAAGTTATATACGAGGATGTTTTAATTCGGGTTTCAAACCGTTTTAAACTAAGGAAATATTGGGTATTATTTGGGGTATTGTTCGTGAATCCAAGACCAACCATACGGTCATCCACTATCTTTACGTCTACACAATTTGCCTACAATATTGAATCTCAATATTGAACCGTGAGTTTATAGATCCCTTTTTAAATGCTTTAAATATTTTTGGCCTTATAATACATGAAATTTATTTTAAACGCAATGGATACAAGTACATACTTAATTCTACACTGAGTTAAACAGAAAATCCCTTAGCTTTGGTAACTAGTAACTGCCAGTACAAAGGATATGGACTGGTGGGCGCGAATAATTGTATATGGATCCATAGGGCTTGACATCCCCATCCGAGCTAGAGCGCTAGCCTTTTAACGGACGTATGTTATTTGATTTTACGACACGTTGGTTTGCGTGTATTAAAACGAATAGGGTAATTATTATTATAGCGTTAAGTTTAGTTACCAGGGTGCTCTGTTACGTAGAATCTATTGATAAACTTTTGATGAAATCTTGTGGTCCATCTTTATATACTTATGACTCAAGAAAATTAAACCTATAACTCACCAACATTCGTGTTGACCTTTTTAGCATGTTTTATTCTCAGGTCCTTAGACTGCTTCCACTGTGATGTGCTTGTTGCCTGCATGGAGTCTCTCATGCTTTGTAAAAAGTTTATTGCATTCTAAACAAACTACGTTGTGTAATAAATAATTGGACTGTGATGTCAACCTGTAAAATAAAGACTTATGTATTTTGGGGATTTGCTTATACCTAAGCACTCGCCCACATGCTTATGACTTTCTATGTTTAGAAAGTCACTTATTTTAATGAATGCTATATTTTATCAAAATGTATCATATAGAGGTTAAAACCTCACTGTGGAATCAATGATTAACGTGTCGCGTCAATAGTAATTTTGACGGGTCGTTACAGTTGGTATCAGAGCTTGAGGTCATAGGGAACCAGAATTTATATTAGTGTATTTAACTGGTAATTGTTAGGATGCATTAGTGAGTCTGGACTATGACCATATATGTTTTTACCGATTTTTGCTTATCATTCTGTCAAAAACATTATATGTGATATATTTATATGCTAACATAATTGTTGTTTCAATTATGTGATAGATGACTTCTTCTAATCCCATCATTTTGTACGATTCTAAATTGGACACTGAGTCTATTCTCTCCACAACTAAAAAGGGCCGTCGATTTCTAAACGAACTTGGACACTGGGTCAGATACACCGCCGACGAGCGGGTTGTGCCAATTCTGCCAGCCAGATATCGGCTCATGACCACCGGTCAAACATATTCTCCTACACATGACTCAGATAGTTCATTAGATGAGATCAGCGTGGAGGAGGAGGAAGTAAAGGAGATTACTAAAAAAGAAGTTAACAAAGGAAAGGAACCTGTAGTCACCAACCCAGAATTTCCGAATCCAAAAATTAATAAAGCAATTGTTGCTCCTAATATTGCTACCCCTAGTCACCCTTGCCTTACCAACTCAATTGAGGTATCAAGTACCTCAGAACCCTGACGAAAATATAGACGTACCGCTCAAATAAGCGTTATGCCAGTACCTAATAACAAGAAGCCTCGCCATTTTTAAAAACCATTTCCGCGATGACATCACTTCACGCATTGTATAAATTAGTGTGCTTTACTTTATCTTACATATGTTTTATGTAAAATAAACTTATGTGAATAAGTGGTATTGTATCGTTGTATGATAATGCATTGAAGAATAAAGCGTGAAATGATAATGCATTAGTTTTTCATAATAGAATATTATTTGAACGGTAGTAGTTAATTGTTGTACTAAGCTATTAAGTATGAACTTTAACGGGTAGGTAATACCCTAAGAAATAATTATAAAACGCTAAAAAAGAAGAAAAAGCTTTTATAATTATTGGTTCATATTATTAATATGCCACGATGTACCATTAATTACTCGCTACATTTATAATATTCTATGTGATTAAATTATCTTATATGTTTATTGAAGAAACATGTCTCAAATGTCGAATGCTGAGTTTGAGGAACTAGTCGAGAAACGTGTGAATGAAAGAATTTCTGCAGCTGAGGCAGCAACAGCAGCAACTGAAGCAGTAGCTGAAGCAGCAACCGTGAACACAAACTCACGAAATGGATGCTCATACAAAACTTTTCAAGGATGCAAACCACAGAAGTTTAGTGGAACTGAGGGACCAGTCGGTCTAACCCGTTGGTTCGAAAAGATGGAGTCCGTTTTCAAAATCAGTAATTGTGCGGACGGAGACAAGTCAAAGTATGCTAAAGAAGAAGGAGTAGATACGGCATAAGATATCTCTTGGGAAGAATTGAAAAAGATGTTATTCGAGGAATACTGTCCTCGAAACGAGATCAGAAAAATAGAATCTAAGTTACGTAATCTGAAGGTTTTCGGTGCGAATATCAAGAACTATGAAAAGCGTTTCATGGAACTAGCCTTGTTGTGTCCCAAATTGGTGCCAAATGAGAAACGAAAGATAGAGATGTATATTGACGGTTTATCGATCAATATCAAAGGAAATGTTACATCGTCTAAACCGAATACGATGCAGGAAGCCATGACAATGGCACACCAACTCATGGACCAAATCACGAAGAGTTCGATTAAGGCACCAATTACTGAAGTCAAGACAACTGAAGGAAAGAGGAAATGGGAAGACTATAAGGGCAAAAATACTCACCTGAAGAGGCGAGAAACTTTTAAAGGTAAACAAGATGGGGCAACTGCTAGTCCAAACTACAAGGGACCCCATCCATTTTGCAAAAGATGTTACACACATCATGCAGGTTATTGCCATGTGGTCTGTGATAAGTGTAACAAGAAAGGACATGTGACGAAAGATTGTTATGCCACCGTTTCTGAAGTAAAGACAAAACCTGAAATGTCCCGTTCATATCGATTATAAACGTTTCATATTAATTGATTTCGTTGAGAGGTTTTGACCTTTATATGAGACGTTTTTCAAAGACTGCATTCGATTTTAAAAAAAATAAACCATAACATTTATTTTATCCATAAAGGTTTAAAAGCATAACGTAGATTATCAAATAATGATAATCTAAAATATAACGTTTTACACATGACCATTACATAATGGTTTACAATAATATTTCACATCGATTTCAAATCTCCGAATGCAGTTTTTAAACAATATCATACAAGCATGCATACTTCAATTCTTGTCTTTAAATAACAGCAACATCGGAAGCTCTTAATAATCACCTGAGAATAAACATGGTTTAAACATCAACAAAAATGTTGGTGAGTTATATGTTTAACCTATTTATCAAGTTGTAATAATAATAGACCACAAGATTTCATTAATAAACATACACTCGCAAGTGTTTAAAAATCATTCGTATGATGAACACCTGGTAACCGACATTAACTTTAATGCATATAGAATATCCTCAAATACTTGCAAGTATGCTATATAATGGCAATCGCAATCACCATTTAAATCGAAGTACTAAAGCCATCCATATCCTGAATGGGGGTTGTTATGCCCAATAGATCTATCTTTAGGATTCGCGTCAATTAGGGGCCATTTTCCTAATTCTTAGGTTACCAGACTTGAAGGGCGATATTCGATTTCGATAATCCAACCATAAAATGTAGTTTCGCGTACTTGTGTCTATTTTATAAAACATTTATAAAACTGCATGTATTCTCATACCAAAAATATTAGATTTTAAAAGTAGGACTATAACTCACTTTCACGTATTTTTACTTCGTCGGAAATATGACTTGGCCACTGGTCGATTCACGAACCAATAAAAAATATATACATATATCAAAGTATGATAGAAATATATTCATACCATATTTTATTACGTGTTAACGATTTAAGTTTGTTAAGTTAACAGTCCAATGTTAGTAGTCCACAATTAGTAGTCCACAGTTAGTAGTACATAAATGAATATATTTTCTCGAATCAATCCACGGCCCAGTGTATACAAGTCTTAGACTCGATCACAACTCAAGGTATATATATTATTTTAGAATCAACCTCGACCCTTTATATGCTAACTCGATCATTACCGCATATAGAGTGACTTACAGTTATTCCAAATAATATATATAGATGACGTCGATATGATATGTCAAAAAATTGTATACGTTTCTATGGTCTATCAAGATTACATAATACATGTTAGAATACATGTATAATACAATATAAGTTAGTTAAGTTATGGTTAGTATAGATAGATTTGTTACAAAATTTAACATAGCTAAAACAAGCAAAATTATCCAATTTTGTTTTACCCATAATTTCTTCGTTAAAAATCCGTTTTGAGTGAATCAAATTGCCATGGTTTCATATCGAACCAAAGATTAATAATCTAAACATAAATAGTATAGGTTTATAGTCGAAAATATAAGTTACAAGTCGTTTTTGAAAGAGATAGTCATTTCCTTCGAAAGAACGACATCTTGGTGACCATTTTTAAAAAAACATACTTCCACTTTGAGTTTAACCATGATTTTTGGATATAGTTTCATGTTCATAAGAAATATAATTTTCCCAGAAGAACAAATTTTAAATCAAAGATTATCATAGTTTTTAATTATCCAACCCAAAACAGCCCCCGGTTTCACTACGGCGGCGTATGTCCGGTTTTAAGGTGTTCTTCGTGTTTCAAGGTTTTAAGTCATTAAGTTAGCATATCATATAGATATAGAACATATGTTTAGTTGATTTTAAAAGTTAAGTTAGAAGGATTAACTTTGTTTACGAACACGTTTAGAATTAACTAAACTATGTTCTAGTGATTACATGTTATAATATTCGAATAAGATAGTTTTATATATATGAATCGAATGATGTTATGAACATCATCACTACCTCAAGTATAGTAGTTAAACCTATTGGAAATGACAAGAATTGATCTAGAGCTTCAAAGGATCTTGGATGGCTTGAAAGTTCTTGAAGTAGAATCATGACACGAAAACAAGCTCAAGTAAGATTTCCACTCGAATTAAGATTGTTATAGTTATAGAAATTGAATCAAAGTTTGAATATGAGTATTACCTTGAATTAGAGAGATAACCTACTGTAAATAACAAAGGTTTCTTGATCCTAGATGATTGCTTGGAAGTAGACTTGCAAACTTGAAAGTGTTCTTGATGTTATCTTGAGTGATTGTTTTGTATGTTGATCTAGGTTACTTAGATTGAGCTAGATTTTGATGAAGATGATGAAGAACACTTAGAAAAATAAGAGAGGAATTGAGAGAGAGTAATTTGATGCATGGAAATTGAAAAATGAATGTGTTTGTGGAGATGCAAGTTCACGTGAAATATGGTCTTTCATATAGGCTCCATTAGTTTGATGTTTAGTGTAATCATTCATGCTAGTTACAAAATTGGTTGGTTCCACATGTTGGTTAATCATTTAGGGCTGCTAAAGAGCTGATCATTGAGTGTATATACCAATAGTATATACATCTAGAAGCTGGGTATTGTACAAGTGTGAATACAGACTGAATACGAGTAGAAATGTTGATGAAAATGAATGGAAATGTAATTGTAACCAACTTTGATAGGTATGAGTGTTTTGATATGTGTCTCGAAGTCTTCCAAAAGTGTATTAATACATCTTAATACACTATATGTATATACATTTTAACTGAGTCGTTAAGTCACCGTTAGTCATTACATGTAAGTGTTGTTTTGAAACCTTTAAGTTAATGATCTCATTTAATGTAGTTAATCCATTGTTTATTATATCTGATGAGATGTTAAATTATCATATTTTCATGATAACATGATGTATGAATATATCTTAATACGATATATATATATACATATATATATATACATATATATATATATACATATATATATATACATATATATATATACATATATATATATATATATATATATATATATATATATATATATTAAAATGTCGTTACAACGATAATCGTTACATATATAAATCGTTTCGAAATTCTTAAGTTAGTAGTCTTGTTTTACATATGTAGTTCATTGTTAATACACTTAATAATATATTTAATTATCATTTTATCATGTTAATCATAGTGTATCAATATCTTAATATGATACATATGTATTTAGTAAGACGTTGTTATAACGATAATCGTTATATATATCGTTTCGAGTTTCTTAATTCAGTAGTCTCATTTTTATGTATATAACTCATTGTTAATATACTTAGTGAGAAACTTACCTATCATAATCTCATGTTAACTATATATATATATATATATATATATATATATATATATATATATATATATATATATATATATATATATATATATCCATATATATATATATCATCATGTAGTTTTTACAAGTTTTTAACGTTCGTGAATCGCCGGTCAACTTGGGTGGTCAATTGTCTACATAAACTCATTCAATAAATCAAGTCTTAACAAGTCTGATTGCTTAACATGTTAGAAATATTTAATCATGTCAATATAATTCTCATTTAATATATAATCATGGAAAAGTTCGGGTCACTACAGTACCTACCCGTTAAATAAATTTCGTCCCGAAATTTTAAGCAGTTGAAGGTGTTGACGCATCTTCTAGAAATAGGTGCAACTATTTTAGCTTCATCTGATGTTCACGCTCCCAGGTGAACTCTGGTCCTCTACGAGCATTGCATCGAACTTTAATGATCGGTATCTTATTTTGCTTGAGTCCTTTAACCTCACGATCCATTATCTCGACAGGTTCTTCAATGAATTGTAGTTTTTCGTTGATTTTAATTTCGTCCAAAGGAATAGTGAGATCTTCTTTAGCTAAGCATTTCCTCGGATTCGAGACGTGAAAGGTATTATATACGCCAGCTAATTGTTAAGATAATTCAAGCTGATAAGCTACCGGTCCGACGCGATCAATAATCTTGAATGGCCCAATGTACCTCGGGTTTAATTTTCCTCGTTTTCCAAAACGAACAACGCCTTTCCAAGGTGATACTTTAAGCATGACCATGTCTCCAATTTCAAATTCTATATCTTTTCTTTTACTGTCTGCGTAGCTCTTTTGTCGACTCTAGGCGGTTTTCAACCGTTGTTGAATTTGAATAATTTTCTCGGTAGTTTCTTGGATAATCTCCAGACCCGTAATTTGTCTACCCCCACCTCATTCCAACAAATCAGAGACCTGCACTTCCTACCATAAAGTGCCTCAAACGGTGCCATCTCAATACTTGAGTGGTAACTGTTGTTGTAGGAAAATTCTGCTAACGGTAGATGTCGATCCCAACCATTTCCAAAATCAATAACACATGATCGTAACATGTCTTCAAGAGTCTGTATCGTCCTTTCACTCTGCCCATCAGTTTGTGGATGATAGGCAGTACTCATGTTTAGACGAGTTCCCAATGCTTGCTGTAATGTCTGTCAAAACCTTGAAACAAATCTGTCATCTCCATCAGAGATAATAGAGATTGGTATTCCATGTTTGGAGACGACTTCCTTCAAGTATAGTCGTGCCAACTTCTCCATTTTATCATCTTCTCTCATTGGCAGAAAGTGTGCTGACTTGGTGAGATGATCGACTATTACCCAAATAGTATCATAACCACTTGCAGTCCTTGACAATTTAGTAATGAAGTCCTTGGTAATGTTTTCCCATTTCCATTCCGAAATTTCAGGTTGTTGAAATAGACCTGATGATTTCTGATGTTCAGCTTTGACCTTAGAACAAGTCAAATATTCTCCTACGTATGTAGCAATATCGGCTTTCATGCCCGGCCACCAAAAGTGTCTTTTAAGATCTTGGTACATTTTCCCCGCTCCGGGATGTATCGAATATCTGGTTTTATGTGCTTCTTGAAGTACCATTTCCCTTACATCCCCAAATTTTGGTACCCAAATTCTTTCAGCCAAATACTGGGTTCCGTCTTCCCGAATAGTAAGCGGTTTATCCAATCCTTTGGGTATTTCCTTTTCAAAACCACCTTCTTTCAAAACTCCCTGTTGCACCTCTTTTATTCGAGTAGTAAGGTTAATATGTATAATTACATTCATAGCTTTTACTTGAATAGGTTCTCTGTCCTTTCTGCTCAAGGCATCGGCTACCACATTTGCCTTTCCCGGGTGGTAACTGTAACGACCCAACCCAATTATCCAAACAAACACGCGAAATAATTTTTTTTTTATACAGTATGGGTGCGCGGCGCGCACAAGCCCATTTCAGTTTTGTCCGGTTTTGTCAATTTTCAAATAAAGATCTCCCACTTCCTGACATATTTAGACGAAACGCTTTTCACAACATGTTATTATAGTTAAAACTCACACGATTCAATAATAAAATAAGTTTTACGAATCCGGGCCCACATATGCCGTAATACGAGTTTCGTACAAAAATATGAGTTTCGACCACACTAGTTTAAATTCCAAATGACACTATGAGCATGGTGTTTGGGGGTTAAACTACCCAAATCTCGGTCAAACTCCAAAAGCTATAACATCCAAAAGCGTCCCCTACAAACAAAACGGGATCTCTAATCCATACGAATGCCCTTACCCTTGTCTCCGTCGGAGCCTATAAAAAGATAAACAATGAGAGGGTAAGCAAAACTTAGTGAATGCAATAATTATACATATATACATATATAACTTACTTACTTGCATCACTCACCCCAATTCCACATACATACTAGCAATATAATTAGCATACCTACATAATGTATAACGCTAAGTCCCTGATAACGCAAGCTAGTATAACAATAGCATATAACACAAACAATATAATATGCTATGCCACAATACACAAACATTGATGTTCACAACATCCAAGTATTCAAATTGTAAGGCTAGCCCAATGAATGGTATCGTCAACATTGAACTTATTTTCCCATTCGTCCTAGTTAATGTGGTATCGTCAACATCGAACTTAAACCCACATATGAGGTATCATCAACATCGAACTTTAACCCTCCTCTAAACGATCAAACAATATACTCTAGGATATGGTATCGTCAAAATCGAACTTTAACCCATACCCCACAAATAAAAAAAAATATACATACATATATAATTATTCCACTCACTTTAATGATTTGGTGACGATTTTATACTTTTGAATTCTTCAAAGCCGAGTACCTAATACAATAAGTACTCAATCAACACACACACTAGTTGAATGTTGACTCTTTCGACTTAACGCATCCGTGACCACATTCGCCTTTCCCGGATGATAAAGTATTTCACAATCATAGTCTTTCACCACATCCATCCATCTACATTGACGATAATTCAAATCTCGTTAATCGAAAAGATGTTTTAAGCTCTTGTGATCCGAATAAATTATACACTTAACACCATACAAGTAATGGCGCCAAATTTTGAACGCATCAACAACCGCTGCTGATGTGTAAAATCGTGTCTATAATTTATAATGGAAAATGCCGGTTAAAAGGGCAGTGTACCTGATCGTGTAATAGTATAAAATTGGTAATTCCGAAATCGTTCCAAGAACAGTTTAAACGTGAGAATTAAGATTGTAACTAATAAAATAAACTAAGTTAATCTATGAAAATTGAAAGTACGAGATAGTTTGTTTTGTGGCTATTTAACGATTAGCCAAATCAAAGATTGATTAAAAGTAAAAGACGATATTTTTGTATTTTTTAAGTTTATAAAAATAAATGCTGACTCAACAAAAAGTAAAGATATTTGAATTCAATGGATAAAAGAATGTTCGCCTAGATCTCCTATTCGTAGTGTCGGATGATTTGTTATTAAGCACTAGTTCAATTTATCAATACATGCAACTACAAAGTCGGTTTACCCAGAGTTCTCTTTTAGCAAACACGTCAAACTTAGATTTATTGGCTTAGGGTTCCCTTTCACCAAAGACCTCTTTCGTTTGTGACTTAGTAATTAGCTAACTACAAGATTAAGATTCAATTGGTTACGCGTTTGCTCCACACAATTCACCCCTGTTTTGTTTAATCCTTGTTACCCGGTTTACCCCCTTGGTCCAGTAAGCACCCAATTGGTTAAGACAGATCAATTGAAAACTAGTGTACTAAATTGAAACAGGGTTCCCTTTGTTCAAACAAGATCACTAATTAACCTAGTAACAATAATCAACACCCACAAGAACGGTTCTTAATCAAAACTCATAATTATCATGCATTAATCAATAAAACATTAAAGTATCATCCATACACATACGAATATTCAATCTAGACAAACATTAAAAGCTTAGCCAATCATGGCTAGAACAAAAATCACAAATAAAAATTAAGAGTATTCATAATGATGATAAGAATTAAACCTAATGAAAAATGTGTTCTTGATTGATAGACGGATTGAGACTTGTTTCCGGAATGATTGATGTGTTAGAATGACCTTGAGAAACCCCAAAAATCACCTAGGTTCGTCAAAAAGCTACTGGAAATCATCTGGATGAGAAAGTGTAAAGTTAGGGTATTTTTCGGGCTTTAAATAGGAAACAAAACTGAACCGGGCTCAAAGTGGCGCGGCGCGCCAAGATGTCGCGCGGCGAGCCAAAACACTGCGCGGCACGCCATTTGCTGCAATTTTGATTTCTGGCCTTCTTAAAACTGTCGAACTGATTTTTATGCCTATTGGAGCGGCGCGCCACCTTTTAGATCTTAATCTTGTAGTTAGCTAATTACTATGTCACAAACAAAAGAGGTCTTTGGTGAAAGGGAACCCTAAGCCAATAAATCTAAGTTTGACGTGTTTGCTAAAAGAGAACTCTGGGTAAACCGACTTTGTAGTTGCATGTATTGATAAATTGAACTGGTGCTTAATAACAAATCATCCGACACTACGAATAGGAGATCTAGGGGAACATTATTTTATCCATTAAATTCAAATATCTTTACTTTTTGTTGAGTCAACATTTATTTTTATAAACTTAAAAAATACAAAAATATCGTCTTTTAATTTTAATCAATCTTTGATTTGGCTAATCGTTAAATAGCCACAAAACAAACTATCTCGTACTTTCGATTTTCATAGATTAACTTAGTTTATTTTATTAGTTACAATCTTAATTCTCACGTTTAAACTGTTCTTGGAACGATTTCGGAATTACCAATTTTATACTATTACATGATCGGGTACACTGCCCGTTAGTGTGTAGTAATCTTTTAACTGGCATTTTCCATTATAAATTATAGACACGATTTTACACATCAAGTTTTTGGCGCCGCTGCCGGGGACAGTTGTGTCTAAAATTAAGATTGTTATCTAATTGTTCTTAGTTTAGTTAGTTATAGTTTATTATTTTTTTCGTTATTCTCAGTTGAATCGGTGCGTTTAATCAGTTGTTAGTTGTGATTTCGCAGATAACAGGTAGTGCATGCCACATACGCGTTCTTCTAATTCTCCGATTCTTCAACCATTTGCAGAACCCGAAAGAGAGTTATTCAGAGCTTTAAGTCAAGAACAACAGCCTACAGTAGATTCATCTTTTTCTTCGAGTGCTAATATAATTAATTTTGGTAGTAGTTTTAAGACTGTGGTGCCCGATACACCACCTGAAATCAGAGAAGAAGAAGAATCTTACATTTCATTAGATCTTTTTGAGACTGAAGATATGGCTGACCGAGCTGAACAACCACCTCGTCCTCAGACTATGGCAGAAAAGTTGAAGGCCACACGAGGGGGCCAAGGCAATTCGATTACTCAACCGAACATCACTCAGCCTTTTCAAATTACAAGGTCGATCCTGAGTTTGATTTCTTCTGACTGCCAATTTCATGGCAAGGATAGTGAGGATGCTAATGAGCATCTTCGTGTTTTCAATGATGTTTGCAATTTATTTAAGTTGCATGAGATTGCCGATACGTCGATCAAGACAAGGCTTTTTCCTTGGACTCTTAAGGGAGAAGCAAAGAGATGGTTAGATAAGCAACCAGAGGGTACGATTACCTCTTGGGAGATTTTGATGGATAAGTTTTTATCAAAGTTTTTCCCTGCGTCTCTAGCTGCAAGACTTCAAGCAGAAATTTCTCAATTCAGACAAAAGAGCAGTGAGACATTATTTGATGCTTGGGACCGTTATTCTAATATGCTACACTCGTGTCCGCAACACAGGTTGAATGATTTACAAAAGGTCCAGATTTTCTACAAGGGTTGTGACATCCCAACTCGTCAGACTATTGATCAAGCAACAGGTGGTACGTTAATGGATAAGACCGAAGAAGAGGCACTAGAGATAATTGAAAAGCAAGCTGCTTATTCTCACGAATGGCATTAAGATCATGAGTCATTCCATTCAGCTTCAGTTAAGAGAACCGAAACCACGGGTGCATATGACGATTTTGGGTCTATAAGTGCTAAGTTAGATTCCTTTGGTAGGAATTTGGAGAAGATAAATAAGGATATTCATGGTATGAAGGTTGGTTGTGAGTATTGTGGGGGATTACATCTGGAAAAAGATTGTGATGCAGGTTTGACTATGAATCAGAAGGAAGAGATTGCTTATATTAGTCAACAGAACAATAATCAGTTTTAGGGACGTGCGTAGTTTAATAGGAATTTCAACAATCCCTATAATCCTCAAGGTACTCAAGGTTCGAGGTTCCAGCCAGGTTCTAGTGGAGGATATCAGCAGCAAGCTCCCGGGTATTTTCAGAAACCCCAAGCCGAAGAGAAAAAGTCCAACCTTGAAGCTATGATCGAAAAGCTTGTGATTTCTCAAACTCAGCTTGTTACTACTGTTACTCAGAACAATGAGAAGAATGATGAAATGTTTCGAAATCAACAAGCAGCTATTCAGAATATGGAGAAACAAATTGGTCAGCTTGCTAGTCAGAATAATGTGAGGAAACTGGGGGAGTTACCGAGTAAGACAGATACTAACCCGAAGAATGGGCACGTTAATGCTATTACTACCCGCAGTGGTTTAGCATATGATTCACCGAGGAAGGCCGATGAGTATGATTTACGAGTGCCGTTTGTTAAGGATAGTAAGCCGGTTGTTGTTAGTGAACCGGAGGGGGATAAGGAGCCGGAACAGGTGATTGAGAAGGTTATGAGGGTACCGGAAACTGTTATTGCTAAACCGGTAGTAAAAGAGTATCAACCACCGCTCCCATTCCCAAGGAAGCAGAGATTGGAAAACCTGAAGGCAGAAAAGTCCAAGTTCATGGACTTGATTAAAAAAGTTAACATTAATTTTCCTTTTATTGATGTGATTGCAGGTATGCCCAAGTATGCAAGGTTTCTTAAGGACTTGCTAACTAACAGGAGGAAGCTAGAGAACATGTCTTCAGTCAGGTTGAATGCCGCATGCTCTGCGGTAGTTGCAAACAAGCTTCCCGAGAAGCTTGAGGATCCTGGGAGTTTTACCATTCCTTGTTTACTGGGTAATTTGGATTGTATGAGGGCATTGGCAGATTTGGGGGCTAGCATAAATTTAATGCCCTACTCTATTTATTTGAAGCTAGACCCCGGGGATTTGAAACCCACGCGTATGGCTATTCAGCTAGCGAACCGCTCTATTAAATTCCCTCGTGGAATTATCGAGAATATGCTAGTTAAGACCGGATCATTGGTTTTTCCGGCCGATTTCATGGTGTTGGATATGGAAGTAGATGAGAGGATTCCACTGATTTTGGGTCAGCCATTTTTGAATACTGCTAGGTGTATCATTGATGTTTATGGCCAACAGTTGACCCTTAGGATAGATGATTTGCATGCAACTTTCTCAATTGACCATGCTTTGAAATACCCTGCGTACACCGATGATGTATGCTATTTTCTTAACACTGTGAATGTCCAGTCTGAGTTGTTGCAGGAATTCCCAGAGTTACAGGGTTCAGGGGAGTGTTCATTGGTAGAAATTGATGAAGAGTTGCAAGTTGAGGAGGTGGATATTTTGACCACCTTGATGGAAAACGGCTATAAGCCGACTGAGGAGGAGTTCAAAGAACTCGGACGCGATGCGGAATACCGGAGCAAGTCTTCAATTGAAGAACCTCTCGAGTTAGAATTGAAGCCACTTCCTGATCATTTGGAATACGCTTATTTGCAGGAGGAATCTAAGCTCCCGGTAATTATTTCTTCTTCTCTTACTACAGGTCAGAAAACTGAGCTTGTAACCATGCTGCAGGCCCATAAACCGGCCATTGCATGGAAAATTCACGACATTAAGGGTTTTAGACCCTCCTATTGCACCCACAAAATCCTAATGGAGGATAACTCCAAACCAATGGTGCAACGACAAAGGAGGTTGAACCCGCACATGCAAGAAGTCGTGAAGAAAGAGATCATTAAGCTCCTCGATGCAGGTCTGATTTACCCGATCTCTGACAGTCCTTGGATTAGCCCGGTACACTGTGTACCTAAGAAAGGTGGTATGACTGTTACCACCAACGATAAAAATGAGTTAATTTCCACTAGGACTGTCACGGGGTGGCGTGTTTGTATTGACTATCGAAATTTGAATGACGCCACACGCAAAGACCACTTCCCGTTACCTTTCATGGATCAAATGCTAGAGAGGTTAGCGGGAAACAGCTTTTACTGTTTTCTTGATGGTTTTTCGGGCAATTTCCAGATTCCAATCTTGCCCGAGGACCAGGAGAAAACTACTTTCACGTGCCCGTATGGCACATTCTCATACCGACGCATGCCCTTTGGCCTTTGCAATGCTCCGGCCACTTTTCAAAGGTGTATGATGGCCATATTCCACGATATGATAGAGGATTGCATGGAGGTGTTCATGGATGACTTTTCGATCTTCGGTGACACTTTTGATTCATGCCTTCTTAATTTAGAACGGATGTTGGAAAGGTGTGAGAAGTCTAATCTTGTGCACAATTAGGAAAAGTGCCATTTCTTGGTTCAAGGGGGCATAGTTCTCGGGCACAAGATTTCTAGGGACGGTATCGGGGTGGATCCCGCGAAGGTAATGGCTATTAAGAACCTTCCACCTCCCACCGATGTTAAGGGTGTTCGGAGTTTTCTCGAGCACGCCGGTTTTTACCGGCGGTTTATTAAGGATTTTTCTAAGATTGCTAACCCGATGAATAAACTCCTTGAAAAGGACACGCTGTGGAATTTCTCCGAAGAGTGCCTAAAGGCATTCAATCTTCTCAAGGAGAAACTGATCAATGCGCCAATCATAATTGCTCCGAATTGGTCCCTTCCATTCGAGCTTAGGTGCGATGCTTCTGATTTTGCTGTTGGCTTTGTTTTGGGTCAAAGGGTCGAGAAAAATTTCCGACCCATCTACTATGCAAGCAAGACCTTGCAGGGAGCACAATTGAATTATACTACCACTGAAAAGGAGCTCCTTGCGGTGGTCTTTTCGTTTAATAAGTTCAGGTCCTACTTAGTCTTGTCTAAGACTATTGTTTTTACGGACCATCCTGCTCTGAAGTACCTATTTTCGAAACCGGATGCAAAACCTCGACTGCTTAGATGGATCTTGCTTTTGCAAGAATTCGACATCGAGATTCGGGATAAGAAGGGTGCTGAAAATCTAGCGGCTGACCACTTGTCTAGACTCGAGAACCCAAATCTCGAAGTCCTGCACGAATCGAGTATCCATGATGATTTTCCCGATGAATATCTCATGGCGATGTACAAGGTAGACGAGCCATGGTACGTGAACATTGCTAATTATCTCATTGGGGGATTCTTGGAAAAAGGGTGGTCGCATCAAAAGAGGAAGAAATTCTTCAGTGACCTTAAGTATTATTTCTGGGAGGCTCCCTATCTTTTTCGTTGTTGTCCCGATGGGGTTATCCACCGATGCGTTTCCAGTGAGGAGTGTATGTGTATTTTGACCGAGTACCATAGTGGGCCTACCGGTGGGCATTTTGGACCTCAAATCACGGGGCATAAAGTCTATGATGCCGGCTTCTTTTGGCCGACAATTTTCAAGGATGCCCACCGAATTTGCAAGTCGTGCGATTCTTGTCAAAGGGCTGGTAAAGTCACCAAACGGGATGAGATGCCTCAACAAAGCATCCAAGTTTGTGAAGTATTTGATGTTTGGGGGATTGACTTTATGAGGCCATTTCTGAAATCTCAGAATTATAGTTACATACTCGTTGCCATTGACTACGTGTCTAAATGGGCCGAAGCTCAAGCTTTGCCCACAAACGATGCACGAGTTGTGATTTCGTTCCTTCAGCGTTTATTTTCTCGATTTGGAACTCCTAAAGCTTTGATTAGCGATAGGGGTACTCATTTTTGTAACGCTCAAATGGAGAA
Organism: Rutidosis leptorrhynchoides; assembly: GCF_046630445.1. NCBI lineage: Eukaryota > Viridiplantae > Streptophyta > Magnoliopsida > Asterales > Asteraceae > Rutidosis > Rutidosis leptorrhynchoides. The sequence continues at coordinate 171,693,730 of NC_092340.1, forward strand.
GGTATTGAAGCGATATGGAGTTCTCTATAAAGTTTCTACTTCATACCATCCCCAAACGAGCGGACAAGTTGAGAATACCAATCGAGCTCTTAAAGGGATTCTTGAGAAAACTGTGGGGTCGAATCTGAAGGAGTGGGCGAATAAGCTCGATGAAGCTTTGTGGGCATTTCGAACCGCCTACAAAACGCCAATTGGTACTACTCCTTATCGGTTGGTTTATGGGAAAGCGTGCCATCTCCCGTTGGAGATTGAGCATAAGGCGATGTGGGCACTTAAAAAGTGCAATTTGAATTTGAAGGAAGCCAGACGCCTAAGGGCGGGGAAATTGAATGAGCTTGGTGAATTACGCCTTTATGCGTATGAGAATTCGTTAATTTATAAAGAGAAAACCAAGCTATGGCATGATAGAAGGTTAAAAGGTCCGAAAGAGTTTAATGAGGGCGATCGAGTGCTCTTGTTTAACTCTAGATTGAAGCTTTTACCGGGAAAACTTAAGTCCCGGTGGACGGGACCATTTGAGGTTGTTAAGGTGTACCCATACGGTGCAATTGAGTTGAAAAATGCTAGTGGTACTACCTTTAAGGTTAATGGACATCGAGTGAAGAAATATTTCGATGGTCCATTAGAGATTGATGACGGGGTTCACGTTGAACCCGATCCTGAGGTTACTTGAAGTTGGAAACGAGTCTTGTGAATGACTCGGTAATAAACTTCACATTGTTGTAGAGTTTGTATGTTTTTGTGCTTGTTTGATGATATGTGCAATGTGATCATGCTCGGATTTTTGTTGGGGTTGTTTGTTGGTTTTTAGGTTGAGAAAATGGGTTAAAATGGCTTAAAATTGCGAATTTTTGAGAAAACAGCATTTGGAGCGCCGCTCTATAGCTTGCGCGCGCTCCACTTTAAGGTACCTGATGTGTCAGATTTTGAAAAAGCCTCGAACTGATTTTTCAGTTGAATGGAGCGCCGCGCGGACTATTGGCGCGCCGCGCGATTACCTGGCGTGCCGCACCGAATGCTGTCGACAGCCTGTTTTGCTTTTTTTTAAATTGAAATAAAAACGAATTTTCTCCACCACACATGATAAATAACGGGTACCAGCTGTATTTACTCTAAATTACTTCATTCTTTTCATTCATAACAACTCTTTTACACCTACAAACACATAGATCTTACAAACCCTAATTTTCAAGACTTAAATTTCTTGTGCAATTAACCTCCAATCTTTCAAGAATGGTTAACCCAAAGGTCTGATTTTGTTTCCTATCTTACTAATTTCATCTTATTGTATGTAATTACTTGCTTAATCTTTGACTTATATGATGAATTAGTGTGGGGTTTCTTTAATTGGGGTTATGTGTTCTAATTATTGATGGGTTTTGTTAGATAAAGATTGTATGCTTTGAATTCATAATTAATTTTGTGTTTTTAGGAGTTGCAATTAAAACTAGGGTTTGTATGTTTGAAAATCCGAATTTGAAGAGGATAAAGGTGTTTCATGCTTGAAATTGATCTAGTTTTTGAATTGTTTATGTGTTTTTGAACTAGTGTGGGGTTGTGTTCATATGGGCGGGTCATAATTGGTTTAGTTATGTATGATGCCATGCTAGTGAGGATGAAACATGTATTTTTGAGTTGTGATGAGTATGTTGCTGGTAGTAATTTTCATTGGTTAAGATTGGCAAACATGATGAACTTTTCTAGATTTTTGGAAGTTAAGAAGTGTTATGAGTAGTCATGTTTGTTAATATTTTGGTAATGGTGTTAAGTGAGCGTAGTAGATATGATGAATTGGTTTACATGATAGTATGATATGAGATAGATTGTGGTCTTGGCATTGTTTTACAAGTATTATTTGTTAACTTGGAGATTGTTTTCAAAAGTGGATTGACATGAAACATGGTTTGGTTGTGAATGGTACTTGGTGTTTATTATTATGACTAACACTAACTTTTAAGTTTAGTGTTTTGTTTTCTTTACTTGTTTCATGAATGTAGAGATCAAGAGGAAGCCAGGAACAACCAAGGCAACCACCGAATAATCCTGAATTATGGTTATCTCACATCTCGAATGATGAGGATTTGGAGTAAAGGTTCACAACAAATAGCGCTCGTCCGATTGAGCGAACTTATTTTTTGGATTGGTCGTAACTTTCATCTTTGAGTAATAATATTGTTCGGGAGTTGCGTCGTTACTTGTGGGTAGTTTATGCGGGTAATGAGTTGAGACCTTATGAAAGGTTATTTGAAATTAATGAAGTTATTTATGAGCAGATAACTATAGAGTTCTTCTCAACTGTTAGTTGTCACCCTCGGGTCTCTCCGACCGAGGCAGATTTCTTGACGTTTAGGCTTGGCGGGTTAGAGCATCGCATGTCTAAAATTGAGTTGGCTCGGGCGTTGGATCTATATCCCGAGTTAACTGATAATGATTTGAAGTGGCATTTGATGAATTGCAGAGTGTTTGGGCAGGAAGTTTTCAGTGAGAGTGATTATTGGCCAACTGTGGCTAATGCTAGTACTGGTCCGTTTAGTTCAAGTCGAAGTGTTCAGTCGATGCTTAGACTTCCTGAGGATCGAATAATTTTTAAGATGATTGCTACTATGTTTATGGCTAGGAGAAACGCGAACAAAATTCAGCGAAGGGATCTTTGGATCCTACAACAAATTAAACTGAGGGAGCCGATCGATGTCCCATGTATGTTAGGGGTATGGTTGCAGGAAATTGGAACAGACAACCCCACGGAACGCCCATTGTTAGGTGGGCATTTTGTTACTAGGTTAGCTCGGGCGTTTTCGGTCCCGACTAGTAGGTGTGATGTGGTGGGAGTTGAGGCGATGCACACCAATATTCTGTTTTTCTCTAAGGCTGAGTTTATCCGTCGTGGTCCAGCAGGTTGGGATTTGTGGTCTGATGAACAGCAACAGCAACAGCCAGGTGAAGGTGCAGGTCGTGGAAGTGGACGTGGGGCTAGTCGATCCACGTATGAGGCAGGTAGCTCGAGTGCTGCGAACGTACAGGGTACGTGGTCAATGGGTGAAGAGAGTTGGAATTCGTTTGTTAACAGTGTAGACGGTCTTCATATAGAGTATAGGGACAGCAGGTCAACGTACGATGCTCAGGTGGAGCATAATCAACGGATATTAGCGGAGCAGCGTAGGCATAACGAGGATTTGATGACTTGGCACCAAAACAATTATGGGTCGATTAACACAACCTTGGGACAGTTTGGAACAGAGTTGGGTGGTTTGGGAGAGCGTGTTGACAGGGTTGAGTACGATGTTAGGGGAATTAGGGCCCACAATCAGTGGGAGGTCCATCAGCGACAAATTCAGCGTCAGATGCGTCAGCACCCGGAGGTGTATATTCCGACGCGCACTACCATTCTCGATTATACGTCTGTGACTACTCCGAGACCGAATCCTTCATATGACCCGTACCAAGCTTGCAAGGTTACGTATGGTGTGAATTGGGACCCTACCAGAGATTTTTGGCCGAGAAATGATTGATTGTTGCACATGTTATGTTGTATTTGTTTGAAACTATTTATTTTTCATTTAGTCTGTACTTGAATAATTTTATTTTCTATTTATGTACTATGCAACTTATTTGAGGGACAAGGCGTTTCGGCATCGGGTGGTGCTACCTTGTCCCGTTTATGTAGTTCGTATGTTTTTATTTTCTTAGGTTTGTTGGTGAAACGATTTTTTTCAAGTCTGGCATTAAGTTCAGCAAAACTGCATGATTGATGATATTAGTGTGATGATCGGGAATGGACGATGTTCTTATGCTGGCAGTCAGTTCAGCGCCATCTGTCACTGGCATTCCGCGATCAGTGGTTAACTCGATAAGTTTTTATATTTTCTTTCTCACATAACCCTTTCGATTTTTTTTATCTATTTTTGATCTTAAGTGATGGGGACATTACTTGATCTCCAGTGTGGGGTGGGGATATAAAATCTCTCGGGTTGGTTGTTAATGAATTCATCATTATATTAGTTTTGATTTAAAAAGACTTGACGTTTCACGGGTTTTGGTCGTAAATTTTTTTTCTTGAAAAATTAGGGATAAAATTAAAAAAAAAACAGAAAAGTTAGTTAAAAAATAAAAAAAAAAGTGAAAAAACAATTGAAAATTCGACCAAAACCCTTATTTTGAAAATTGGCTTGGTATTTTATGGTATAATTCGAGTTTTCAAAGAAGCCAAATTTGTTCCACATGTTCATTATTTTGGACATAAAATCTTACGAGTTCGGGGAACTCAATAGTAGGTCACCTGTACCAAAACGGGTGTAAACCGTGAGAGAGCGGTGATTGCATAGCGTGATTGTGACCGAATCACGTGCCTGATCACAAAATTTTGGTTACTTGGTATAGCAGACTTCCGAAACTAAATCATTTTATTATTACATCATTTAATGGTGTGATACTGTGGGAAGAGGAGCCTAGAGCTTCACCAGTGTTATCCTTTTTAGGAACAATAGCTACGTGCTTGTGTTTGCTTAGACAACACAACCCATAGCCAAAAGCTATGGCACCCAAAGGTTTTTGGGATTTAAACCGAGTGTCAATTGAAATAGATTGGCATTCCCGAGTGACTCAGATCCACTCATTAAGGAAGTAAAGTCTTCCGACCATTTCACTTGGTACGTATACCTCTTAAGCGATACCATTTCATTACCCATCATTTCACGATGAGGTACTGTTAGAGGAGAAAGTCTTGAACTTTCAAAACATGTTCATTATTTTGAATGTGAAATCCTACATGAATATAAAAATTCATACGTAGGTCATCTGTATCAAGGCGGATGTCAACCGTATGAACGGTGATAGTGGCGTGTGATCGAAACCGGACTATGTGCTAGATCAAAAATTTAAAACAGGGCGATCCTCATTGTTTCGCCTAACAAGGACAATGTTGCACCCGACCACCTTATTTAACCACACAGGATGTATCTTTTCCATCCTTAAGGGAGTCAAGTCTCCCGAACGACACACTTGCTGATTTGTTTCAGAAGATGTAGTCCAGACCAGTTGTAGGGTGACGAAAAATCTTGAAAAGTCATTGTTAAAATCGACTGGAAATCTACCAGGCCTCAACGTCAAACAGGGAAGCTGGTAGTCAAAGCTTGTCTCAATGAGGGAGATTTGCTAGCCAAATGGGAAGCGCACCATGATACAAAAAATGTCATTGATTGATCAGATTCCCAGTGGATAACCTCCGAAAAGGTAAGATATCAGCTTTTAAGCCTGATGAACCTCAATCTTTATGGTTGATTTAACGGATTAGATGATCACCTCATGATTATCGATGATATCTGGACGTAATGTGTATCCTCCTAAGCACATTATTTTCTTACCGACATCTCGCGATGTTAGGTACTGTGGGAGGCTTGGCTTGACCAATTGCGGGGTAGCCCGTGCGTTCTTTTAGCACATTTGTTCGATTGCTATTCTTTTTGGTGCTCCGTTTCCACTTGATTTCCGTTTTCTTTGAAGACTTATTTATGATTCGATATTCTCTACTTCATCAGTATGATACGTTATTCGAGATTATTTTTGGTTGTTATATCCATTACATATTGGTTGCGGTATGGGAAGTTATTTTGGGGGAATGCAAGTGGGAACCATGGTTGTTATTTACTCCAAATCGTGCCCACGCTAGTTGTTTGTTTGGTTTCTTGTTCGTTTGGTTCTACATACATGTTTGAAGAAGTTATCATATGGTAGAAGATTATTATCGAGTTTAATTGCTTGAGGACAAGCAAAATCTAGTGTAGGGTTGTTTGATATCGCATATTTCGTACGCGTTTTCCTTAGCGATATCTGGTACATTTTGGTCCTTTTGGATACGATTTGGTGTTATTTTGATAAGTATTGCGAAAGTTCGAGTTCTAAGACCAAGGAGATGAATTTTGAAGATATTTGATGGTTTTTAGTGATTTTATATGAAATCACTAAAAACCATCAAATATCTTCAAAATTCATCTCCTTGGTCTTAGAACTCGAACTTTGGAATTCCGTATGCGTAGTCAGTCGTCCCCAACTCTTAACCGTCTCAATCTTCCCCGGATCTACTTGAATACCATCTTTGTTCACAATATGGCCAAGGAATTGAACTTCCCTTAGCCAAAATTCACATTTGGAGAATTTTGCATACAATTTCTCCTTCCGCAACGTCTTCAACACACCACGCAAATGATGTTCATGTTCCTTCATACTCTTCAAATAGACAAGTATGTCGTCAATGAACACAATTACCTACTTGTCCAACATAGGTTGGCACACTCGATTCATAAGATCTATGAATGCCGCCGGTGCATTCATAAGACCAAAAGGCATAACTACAAACTCAAAATGCCCGTAACGCGTTCAAAAGGCCGTTTTCTCAATATCTTCCTCACGGACCCGCATTTGGTGATAGCTGGACCGTAGGTCAATTTTAGAAAGGTATGTTGTGCCTTGGAGTTGATCAAACAAATCGTCAATCCGAGACAATGGATAACGATTCTTAATTGTCACCTTCTTCAACTCACGATAATCAATGCACATCCGCATACTACCATCTTTCTTCTTCACGAATAAAACCGGTGCACCCCATGGCGAAGCACTCGATCGGATAAAACCCTTTTCAAGTAATTCTTGAGTTTGATTTAACAACTCTTGCATTTCTGTTGGTGCTAAACGATAAGGAGTTTTAGCAATGGGAGTAGCTCCCGGAACCAACTCAATGCGAAATTCAACTTGTCTTTTCACCGGAACACCCGGTAATTCATCCGGAAAAACGTCTTCGAATTCACTAACCACCGAAATTTCACGAATGGATGGTGGCTCTTCACGAGTATCAACTACATGAGCAAGAAAAGCCAAGCCACCACTAACAAGAAAACGTCGTGCCCGTGCATAAGTGCATAATGGCACAAGTCTTCTCCGCCTCTCGCCATGAATAATTAACTCTCCCCCACTTGGGGTCTTCACACGAATACATTTTTCATGGCATGCAATATCGGCTCTATGACGATCGAGCCAATCCATACCAATGACAATATCGAATTCACCCAAGGTCATCTGGATAAGATCGATTTTAAACATTTCGGAACCAAACACAATTTCACAATCATTATTAACATCAACCCCAAGCACCGTCTTACCATCCTCTATTTCAACTTCTACCGGATGACTTAACTTAGCTAGCGGTTTATCAAGCTTAGACGCAAATCTTGGAGAAATAAACGATAAGTTAGCACCACTATCAAATAGGATCCTTTCCGGATTAGAGTTAACCATGAAAGTACCTGCGACGACTTCATTGGATTGCTTGGCTTCGTCATTAGTCATCAAATAGTTTCGCCCCCGAGCCGTACCCGCCGCCTTATCTAGCCTTTTGACATGATCAGTGTTCAAATCGGGACACTCCGACTTTCAGTGTCATTCTTTCTTACAATTAAAACAAGTGAGCTTGTTTGTCAAAGGAGGCTTTGTACAATCTCGAGACAAATGACCACGTACCTCACAATTGTAGTAAGTAGGGATAAAGTTCCTGAAACCACTCTTCTTCACACTATTCACACTTTCAGAACCCTTTTTGCTTTTCTTGTTGGAAAAGTTCGAATGACTCGAACCTTCAAATTTTCTCTTAGAGAAAGAGAAATCGCTTTGCTTTGGGACTTCCGGTTCGAAGCCCCGGGCTAACTCAAACAATTCCGCAAAAGTCTTAGCCATTCCCCGACTAATCTTACGCTTTAACTCATCGTTTAGTGTACGATAAAAATCTAGCATCAACTTGTGATCATCGCCAACATACTCAGGACAAAAATGAGTCTTTGCCAAAAAGGTCGACTTGAGGGTAACCAAATCCATTGAACCTTGTCGCAAATTGTGCAACTCATCCTGGATTTTATCAAGGTCGAAAGGAGTTCGGTATTCTTTGAAAAATTCCTTTTTAAACTCATCCCACGTCAAACTCATGCATTGCTCTTCACCATAAAACTTAATTTTATCGTCCCACCACAACTTGGCCTCTTCACGTAACATGCTAGAACCGTATCTCGTCTTTTTCTCGGGAGGACACTCCGCGGTACGAAAAGCTCCCTCGATGTCGGAGATCCAACCTGTGCTTTTCAATGGATAACTCACTCCATTAAACATAGGAGGTTGAGCATCCTTGAAATTTTTGTAATGGAAGTCTCGCCTTCCATATCCACCATTACCATCACCCCCTTCACCCCGAGGATGAATGTTTCTAGCCTCTAATGCCTCTTCCATTGCGGAATTCATTCGCTCATTGATTAGCTCGGTTACTTGCCCATCAACCGATTCTTGGAAAATCTTTCGGACATCGTCAATAAATTCCGCTCTTTTCTTTTTAATGATGGCCTCAACCTTGGCCATAAAATCGAGGTCCAATTATCCAAACAAACACGCGAACTAAATTTTTTTTATACAGTATGGGTGCGCGGCGCGCACAAGCCCATTTCAGTTCTGTCCGGTTTTGTCAATTTTCAAATAAAGATCTCCCACTTCCCGACATATTTAGACGAAATGCTTTTCACAACATGTTATAATAGTTAAAACTCACACGATTCAATAATAAAATAAGTTTTACGAATCCGGGCCTACATATGCCGTAATACGAGTTTCGTACAAAAAATATGAGTTTCGACCACTCTAGTTTAAAGTCCAAACGACACTATGAGCATGGTGTTTGGGGGTTAAACTACCCAAATCTCGGTCAAACTCCAAAAGCTATAATATCTAAAAGCGTCCCCTACAAACAAAGCGGGATCTCTAATCCATACGAATGCCCTTACCTTTGTCTCCGCCGGAGCCTATAAAAAGATAAACAACGATAGGGTAAGCAAAGCTTAGTGAATGCAATAATTATACATATACATATATAACTTACTTACTTGAAACACTCACCCCAATTCCGCATACATACTAGCAATATAATTAGCATACCCACATAATGTATAACGCTAAGTCTCCAATAACGCAAGCTAGTATAAAAATAGCATATAACACAAACAATATAATATGCTACGCCACAATACACAAACATTGATGTTCACAACATCCAAGTATTCAAATTCCAAGGTTAGCCCAACGAATGGTATCGTCAACATCAAACTTATTTTCCCATCCGTCCTAGTTAATGTGGTATCGTCAACATCGAACTTAAACTCACATATGAGGTATCGTCAACATCGAACTTAAACCCTCATCCAATGTCACTACAATAGTGGTATGGCTTCGTCAACATCGAACTTTAAATCCATACTTGAGGTATCGTCAACATCGAACTTTAACCCTCCTCTAAACGATCAAACAATATACTCTAGGATATGGTATCATCAACATCGAACTTTAACCCATACCCCACAAATAAATAAATCATATACATACATATATAATTATTCCACTCACTTTAATGATTTGGTGACGATTTTATACTTCCGAATGCTTCAAAGCCGAGTACCTAATACAATAAGTACTCAATCAACACACACACTAGTTGGACTAATCACCAACAACTTACTCATGTGCATTTAATAACTTAAATGCATTAAATGCCCCATTCACATCAAAACCAACCATTTAAGGTCAAGAACATCATAAATCACTAAAGCTAGTGATTAAGGTCTAACCACAATAACTAATACACATTTAGGGTATTTTATACCCTTCTTTCCCCGCTAGGTCAATCGTTACTCTTTTGACCATTTTAAAGCCAACACACCCATTTCGGGTCATACACTAACCCACATAATACCCATTCATTTTATTAACTAGGTGTGCTAGTAATTAACTAACCAATTATGACTCTTAAACTCATTTATCATTTCAAAACCCTAGGTTAGCAATTCTTGAGTCCTCATGACTCGATCATACCCAAGAACACCCAAAATCACCAAATATGGGTTTAATGTTATTTATTTACCCAAACCCAAACCCATACATAAATCAAAGTAAGGAAATCCAAGTTAGAACATACCACTACAACCAAAACATAGCTAGAGAGGAGATGAACAACTTTATAACTCGAGCTAAGACCCAAAACTAGCTCCTTCTTCCCTTGCTTGAGCTTTCTCACACAAGAATGTCACTCTCTCTCTAAAATTGAAGTTGATAGGATAAGGTTGGTGATAATGGAGTTATGACACTCCACAAACTGATCTGGTGACCTTTAACTCGTCCCCAAGTGAATTTACCAAAAAGCCCTTCCAAAATATCTCATTAAAAGAAACAGATTCAGGCTACAGTAAACAGTGCGCCACGCACACCCTTAGGTGTGCGCTGAGCGCACATTGCTCAGCTCAGTCTCTGACCTCTGTTTGTTTACACAATGTCACCCACACTTCATGTACTCTATTTACACCTCTGTACAATAAATATTAGGGTCTTACAGTAACGAATCTCAAAGTCGTAATCATTTAACAGCTCAATCCACCTAAGTTGCCTCATGTTTAGTTGTTTTTGATCAAATATCTGTTGGAGACTTTTGTGGTCGGTATATATGGTACATTTGACCCCATATAGATAGTGCCTCCATATCTTTAATGCAAAAACAATAGCGCCCAATTCCAAATCGTGAGTTGTATAATTCTGCTCGTGAATCTTCAATTGTCTAGACGCATAAGCAATTACTTTCTTTCGTTAAATTAATACACAACCGAGACCTTGCTTCGAAGCATCACAATATATCACAAAATCATCATTCCCTTTAGGTAATGACAATATAGGTGCCGTAGTTAACTTTTTCTTCAATAATTGAAACGCTTTTTCTTGCTCATCCTTCCATTCAAATTTCTTCCCTTTATGCGTTAATGCAGTCAAGGGTTTTGCTATTTTAGAAAAATCTTGGATGAATCTTCTGTAGTAACCAGCTAATCCTAAAAATTAGCGTATATGCTTCGGAGTTTTTGGGGTTTCCCAGTTTTCAACGGTTTCAATCTTTGACGGATCAACCTGAATGCCTTCTTTATTCACTACATGTCCGAGGAATTGAACTTCTTCCAACCAAAATACACATTTTGAAAACTTAACGTACAGTTTTTCCTTCCTCAACAATTCTAGCACTTTCTCAAATGTTCTTCGTGCTCTTGATCATTCTTTGAGTAAATAAGTATGTCATCGATGAAAACAATGACAAACTTGTCAAGATATGGCCCACATGAAATGTCCCGTTCTTATTGGTTAAAAACGTTCCATATTAATTGATTTCGTTGCGAGGTTTTGACCTCTATATGAGACGTTTTTCAAAGACTGCATTCATTTTAAAACAAACCATAACCTTTATTTCATCAATAAAGGTTTAAAAAGCTTTACTTAGATTATCAAATAATGATAATCTAAAATATCCTGTTTACACACGACCATTACATAATGGTTTACAATACAAATATGTTACAACAAAATAAGTTTCTTGAATGCAGTTTTTACACAATATCATACAAGCATGGACTCCAAATCTCGTCCTTATTTAAGTATGCGACAGCGGAAGCTCTTAATAATCACCTGAGAATAAACATGCTTAAAACGTCAACAAAAATGTTGGTGAGTTATAGGTTTAACCTATATATATATCAAATCATAATAATAGACCACAAGATTTCATATTTCAATACACATCCCATACATAGAGATAAAAATCATTCATATGGTGAACACCTGGTAACCGACATTAACAAGATGCATATATAAGAATATCCCCATCATTTCGGGACACCCTTCGGATATGATATAAATTTCGAAGTACTAAAGCATCCGGTACTTTGGATGGGGTTTGTTAGGCCCAATAGATCTATCTTTAGGATTCGCGTCAATTAGGGTGTCTGTTCTCTAATTTTTAGATTACCAGACTTAATAAAAAGGGGCATATTCGATTTCGATAATTCAACCATAGAATGTAGTTTCACGTACTTGTGTCTATTTTGTAAATCATTTATAAAACCTGCATGTATTCTCATCCCAAAAATATTAGATTTTAAAAGTGGGACTATAACTCACTTTCACAGATTTTTACTTCGTCGGGAAGTAAGACTTGGCCACTGGTTGATTCACGAACCTATAACAATATATACATATACATATATATCAAAGTATATTCAAAATATATTTACAACACTTTTAATATATTTTGATGTTTTAAGTTTATTAAGTCAGCTGTCCTCATTAGTAACCTACAACTAGTTGTCCACAGTTAGATGTACAGAAACAAATCGATAAATATTATCTTGAATCAATCCACGACCCAGTGTATACGTATCTCAGTATTGATCACAACTCAAACTATATATATTTTGGAATCAACCTCAACCCTGTATAGCTAACTCCAATATTCACATATAGAGTGTCTATGATTGTTCCGAAATATATATAGATGTGTCGACATGATAGGTCGAAACATTGTATACGTGTCTATGGTATCTTAAGATTACATAATATACAATACAAGTTGATTAAGTTATGGTTGGAATAGATTTGTTACCAATTTTCACGTAGCTAAAATGAGAAAAATTATCCAATCTTGTTTTACCCATAACTTCTTCATTTTAAATCCGTTTTGAGTGAATCAAATTGCTATGGTTTCATATTGAACTCTATTTTATGAATCTAAACAGAAAAAATATAGGTTTATAGTCAGAAAAATAAGTTACAAGTCATTTTTGTAAAGGTAGTCATTTCAGTCGAAAGAACGACGTCTAGATGACCATTTTAGAAAACATACTTCCACTTTGAGTTTAACCATAATTTTTGGATATAGTTTCATATTCATAATAAAAATCATTTTCTCAGAATAACAACTTTTAAATCAAAGTTTATCATAGTTTTTAATTAACTAACCCAAAACAGCCCGCGGTGTTACTACGACGGCGTAAATCCGGTTTTACGGTGTTTTTCGTGTCTCCAGGTTTTAAATCATTAAGTTAGCATATCCTATAGATATAGAACATGTGTTTAGTTGATTTTAAAAGTCAAGTTAGAAGGATTAACTTTTGTTTGCGAACAAGTTTAGAATTAACTAAACTATGTTCTAGTGATTACAAGTTTAAACCTTCGAATAAGATAGCTTTATATGTATGAATCGAATGATGTTATGAACATCATTACTACCTTAAGTTCCTTGGATAAACCTACTGGAAAAGAGAAAAATGGATCTAGCTTCAACGGATCCTTGGATGGCTCCAAGTTCTTGAAGCAGAATCATGACACGAAAACAAGTTCAAGTAAGATCATCACTTGAAATAAGATTGTTATCGTTATAGAAATTGAACCAAAGTTTGAATATGATTATTACCTTGTATTAAAATGATAACCTACTGTAAGAAATAAAGATTTCTTGAGGTTGGATGATCACCTTACAAGATTGGAAGTGAGCTAGCAAACTTGAAAGTATTCTTGATTTTATGTAACTAGAACTTGTAGAATATATGAAGAACACTTAGAACTTGAAGATATAACTTGATAGAGATCAATTAGATGAAGAAAATTGAAGAATGAAAGTGTTTGTAGGTGTTTTTGGTCGTTGGTGTATGGATTAGATATAAAGGATATGTAATTTTGTTTTCATGTAAATAAGTCATGAATGATTACTCATATTTTTGTAATTTTATGAGATATTTCATGCTAGTTGCCAAATGATGGTTCCCATATGTGTTAGGTGACTCACATGGGCTGCTAATAGCTGATCATTGGGGTGTATATACCAATAGTACATACATCTAAAAGCTGTGTATTGTACGAGTACGAATACGGGTGCATACGAGTAGAATTGTTGATGAAACTGAACGAGGATGTAATTGTAAGAATTTTTGTTAAGTAGAAGTATTTTGATAAGTGTATTGACGTCTTTCAAAAGTGTATAAATACATATTAAAACACTACATGTATATACATTTTAACTGAGTCGTTAAGTCATCGTTAGTCGTTACATGTAAGTGTTATTTTGAAACCTTTAGGTTAACGATCTTGTTAAATGTTGTTAACCCAATGTTTATAATATCAAATGAGATTTTAAATTATTATATTATCATGATATTATCATGTACGAATATCTCTTAATATGATATATATACATTAAATGTCTTTACAACGATAATCGTTACATATATGTCTCGTTTAAAAATCATTAAGTTAGTAGTCTTGTTTTTACATATGTAGTTCATTGTTAATATACTTAATGATATCTTTACTTATCATAGTATCATGTTAACTATATATATATCCATATATATGTCATCATATAGTTTTTACAAGTTTTAACGTTCGTGAATCACCGGTCAACTTGGGTGGTCAATTGTCTATATGAAACATATTTCAATTAATCAAGTCTTAACAAGTTTGATTGCTTAACATGTTGGAAACATTTAATCATGTAAATATCAATCTCAATTAATATATATAAACATGGAAAAGTTCGGGTCACTACAGTACCTACCCGTTAAATAAATTTCGTCCCGAAATTTTAAGCTGTTGAAGGTGTTGACGAATCTTCTGGAAATAGATGCGGGTATTTCTTCTTCATCTGATCTTCACGCTCCCAGGTGAACTCGGGTCCTCTACGAGCATTCCATCGAACCTTAACAATTGGTATCTTGTTTTGCTTAAGTCTTTTAACCTCACGATCCATTATTTCGACGGGTTCTTCGATGAATTGAAGTTTTTCGTTGATTTGGATTTCATCTAACGGAATAGTGAGATCTTCTTTAGCAAAACATTTCTTCAAATTCGAGACGTGGAAAGTGTTATGTACAGCCGCGAGTTGTTGAGGTAACTCAAGTCGGTAAGCTACTGGTCCGACACGATCAATAATCTTGAATGGTCCAATATACCTTGGATTTAATTTCCCTCGTTTACCAAATCGAACAACGCCTTTCCAAGGTGCAACTTTAAGCATGACCATCTCTCTAATTTCAAATTCTATATCTTTTCTTTTAATGTCAGCGTAGCTCTTTTGTCGACTTTGGGCGGTTTTCAACCGTTGTTGAATTTGGATGATCTTCTCGGTAGTTTCTTGTATAATCTCCGGACCCGTAATCTGTCTATCCCCCACTTCACTCCAACAAATCGGAGACCTGCACTTTCTACCATAAAGTGCTTCAAACGGCGCCATCTCAAAGCTTGAATGGTAGCTGTTGTTGTAGGAAAATTCTGCTAACGGTAGATGTCGATCCCAACTGTTTCCAAAATCAATAACACATGCTCGTAGCATGTCTTCAAGCGTTTGTATCGTCCTTTCGCTCTGCCCATCAGTTTGTGGATGATAGGCAGTACTCATGTCTAGACGAGTTCCTAATGCTTGCTGTAATGTCTGCCAGAATCTTGAAATAAATCTGCCATCCCTATCAGAGATAATAGAGATTGGTATTCCATGTCTGGAGATGACTTCCTTCAAATACAGTCGTGCTAACTTCTCCATCTTATCATCTTCTCTTATTGGCAGGAAGTGTGCTGATTTGGTGAGACGATCAACTATTAGCCAAATAGTATCAAAACCACTTGCAGTCCTTGGCAATTTAGTGATAAAATCCATGGTAATGTTTTCCCATTTCCATTCCGGGATTTCGGGTTGTTGAAGTAGACCTGATGGTTTCTGATGCTCAGCTTTGACCTTAGAACACGTCAAACATTCTCCTACGTATTTAGCAACATCGGCTTTCATACCCGGCCACCAAAAATGTTTCTTGAGATCCTTGTACATCTTCTCCGTTCCAGGATGTATTGAGTATCTGGTTTTATGAGCTTCTCTAAGTACCATTTCTCTCATATCTCCAAATTTTGGTACCCAAATCCTTTCAGCCCTATACCGGGTTCCGTCTTCCCGAATATTAAGATGCTTCTCCGATCCTTTGGGTATTTCATCCTTTAAATTTCCCTCTTTTAAAACTCCTTGTTGCGCCTCCTTTATTTGAGTAGTAAGGTTATTATGAATCATTATATTCATAGATTTTACTCGAATGGGTTCTCTGTCCTTCCTGCTCAAGGCATCGGCTACCACATTTGCCTTCCCCGGGTGGTAATGAATCTCAAAGTCGTAATCATTCAATAATTCAATCCACCTACGCTGCCTCATATTCAGTTGTTTCTGATTAAATATGTGTTGAAGACTTTTGTGGTCGGTATATATAATACTTTTGATCCCATATAAGTAGTGCCTCCAAGTCTTTAATGCAAAAACGACCGCGCCTAATTCCAAATCATGAGTGGTATAATTTTGTTCGTGAATCTTCAATTTTCTAGACGCATAAGCAATCACCTTCATTCGTTGCATTAATACACAACCGAGACCTTGCTTTGATGCATCACAATAAATCACAAAATCATCATTCCCTTCAGGCAATGACAATATAGGTGCCGTAGTTAGCTTTTTCTTCAATAACTGAAACGCTTTCTCTTGTTCATCATTCCATTCAAATTTCTTTCCTTTATGCGTTAATGCAGTCAAGGGTTTTGCTATTCTGGAAAAGTCTTGGATGAACCTTCTGTAGTAACCAGCTAGTCCTAAAAACTTGCGTTTGTGTTTCGGAGTTTTCGGGGTTTCCCACTTTTCAACAGTTTCTATCTTTGCCGGATCCACCTTAATACCTTATTTGTTCACTATGTGACCGAGGAATTGAACTTCTTCCAACCAAAATGCACACTTTGAAAACTTAGCGTACAATTCTTCCTTCCTCAATACTTCTAACACCTTTCTCAAATGTTCACCGTGTTCTTGGTCATTCTTTGAGTAAATAAGTATGTCATCAATGAAAACAATGACAAACTTGTCAAGGTATGGTCCACACACTCGGTTCATAAGGTCCATGAACACAGCTGGTGCATTAGTTAAACCAAACGGCATGACCATAAACTCGTAATGGCCGTAACGTGTTCTGAAAGCAGTCTTTGGAATATCATCTTCTTTCACCCGCATTTGATGATACCCGGAACGTAAGTCAATCTTTGAATAAACAGACGAGCCTTGTAGTTGATCAAATAAGTCATCGATTCTCGGTAGTGGGTAGCGGTTCTTGATGGTAAGTTTGTTCAACTCTCGGTAGTCGATACACAACCTGAATGTACCATCTTTCTTCTTGACAAACAAAACAGGAGCTCCCCACGGTGATGTGCTTGGTCTAATGAAACCACGCTCTAAAAGTTCTTGTAATTGGCTTTGCAGTTCTTTCATCTCACTGGGTGCGAGTTTGTAAGGAGCACGAGCTATTGGTGCAGCTCCTGGTACAAGATCTATTTGAAATTCAACGGATCGATGTGGGGGTAATCCCGGTAATTCTTTCAGAAATACATTGGGAAATTCTTTTGCAATGGGAACATCATTGATGCTCTTTTCTTCAGTTTGTACTTTCTCGACGTGTGCTAGAACAACATAGCAACCTTTTCTTATTAGTTTTTGTGCCTTCAAATTACTAATAAGATGTAGCTTCGTGTTGCCCTTTTCTCCGTACACCATTAAGGGTTTTCCTTTTTCTCGTATAATGCGAATTGCATTTTTTAACAAACGATCTCTGCTTTCACTTCTTTCAACCAGTCCATACCGATTATCACATCAAAACTCCCTAACTCTACTGGTATCAAATCAATCTTAAATGTTTCGCTAACCAGTTTAATTTCTCGATTCCGACATATATTATCTGCTGAAATTAATTTACCATTTGCTAATTCGAGTAAAAATTTACTATCCAAAGGCGTCAATGGACAACTTAATTTAGCACAAAAATCTCTACTTATATAGCTTCTATCCGCACCCGAATCAAATAAAACGTAAGAAGATTTATTGTCAATAAGAAACGTACCCGTAACAAGCTCCGGGTCTTCCTGTGCCTCTGCGCATTAATATTGAAAACTCTTCCGCGGCCTTGTCCATTCGTGTTCTCCTGGTTCGGGCAATTTCTAATAATGTGGCCCGATTTTCCACATTTATAACAAACTACATTGGCATAACTTGCTCCGACACTACTTGCTCCGCCATTACTCGTTCCGACACCATTTGTTCCTTTCGTTCTATTAACCCCTGGTCCGTAGACCTCACACTTCGCCGCGCTATGACCATTTCTTTTACACTTGTTGCAAAATTTGGTGCAGAACCCCGAGTGATACTTTTCACACCTTTGGCATAGCTGCTTCTGATTGTTGTTGTTGTTGCGGTTATTATTGTTGTTGGGATGATTGTTGTAGTTGTTGTTGTTGTTATTGTTGTTGTTGTTGTTGTTGGGTCGTTTGTTGTAGTTGCGATTGATGTTGCGATTGTTGGGATAATTGTTGCGATTATTGTTGTAATTGCTGTTGTTGTTGTATTGGTGATTCTTATCACCGTTTTCCTCCCACTTTCTTTTGACTTGCTTCACATTGGCCTCGTCAGCAGTCTGTTCTTTAATTCTTTCTTCAATCTGGTTCACTAGTTTGTGAGCCATTCTACATGCCTATTGTATAGAGGCGGGCTCGTGTGAACTTATATCTTCTTTGATTCTTTCCGGTAATCCTTTCACAAACGCATCGATCTTCTCTTCCTTATCTTCGAATGCTCCCGGACACAATAGGCACAATTCTGTGAATCGTCTTTCGTACGTGGTAATATCAAATCCTTGGGTTCGTAACCCTCTAAGTTCTGTCTTGAGCTTATTGACCTCAGTTCTGGGACGGTATTTCTCGTTCATCAAGTGCTTGAATGCTGACCACGGTAGTGCGTACACATCGTCTTGTCCCACTTGCTCTAGATAGGTATTCCACCATGTTAACGCAGAACCTGTGAAGGTATGCGTAGCGTACTTCACTTTGTCCTCTTCAATACACTTACTTATGGCAAACACTGATTCGACCTTCTCGGTCCACCGTTTCAATCCGATCGGTCCTTCGGTTCCATCAAATTCCAAAGGTTTGCAGGCAGTGAATTCTTTGTAGGTGCATCCTACACGATTTCCTGTACTGCTAGATCCAAGGTTATTGTTGGTATGTAGCGCAGCCTGTACTGCGGCTATGTTTGAAGCTAGAAAAGTACGGAATTCCTCTTTATTCATATTCACGGTTTGTCGAGTAGTCGGTGCCATTTCCTTCAAAATAGTCAAATGGAACAAGTTAATCATACAGAATATTAAGAGTAGTTAATAGTATTTCATAGCATAATATGAACTCATTTATAAAAGCTTTTTCTTCATATTAGCGTTTTATAAGTTTAAATTCGGGTAGTACCTACCCGTTAAGTTCATACTTAGTAGCTAATATACAATTCAACTACTACAATTCTATATGAAAAACTGATTATAATAATATTTCGCGTTCAAACTTTTACACAATATTTTACAAACTTACAATACCGCTTATTTTACATATAGCATGAAATATAGCACACAATAAATTTGATACAAGATGATTGTGAAGATAATTCTAGCTAGTACACAAGTCGTTCAGCAAAGGCAATAAAGACACGTAATTCATACGTCCAGAAACAAGTCATGCATTCTGGTTTTACTAGGATTACTTCCCATCCTTGGTCTTGTGGAACATAACCGTTATGGCCGTTGATAAGACAGCGTGTTGTAACGTCGTCAAAGGGACGAGGGTTACGTAATGTCCGACAGTCCCGTAACAATCTAAAAACCTCATTTCTTACCCCAATTACCGACTCCGTCACTTGTGGAAACGTTTTGTTTAATAGTTGTAGCCCGATGTTCTTGTTCTCACTTTGGTGAGAAGCGAACATTACTAATCCGTAAGCATAACATGCTTCTTTATGTTGCATGTTAGCCGCTTTTTCTAAATCACGAAGTTCAATATTCGGATATATTGAGTCAAAATAATTTCTTAACCCATTGCGTAAAATAGAATTTGGGTTCCCCGCAATATATGCGTCAAAGTAAACACATCGTAACTTATGGATTTCCCAATGTGATATCCCTCATCTTTCGAACGAAAGCCTTTTATAAACCAAGGCATTCTTAGAACGTTCTTCGAATGTCTTACAAACTGATCTCGACTTAAATAGTTGTGCCGAAGAATTCTGACCGACTCTAGACAAGATTTCATCAATCATGTCTCCGGGTAGGTCTCTTAAAATATTGGGTTGTCTATCCATTTTGTGTTTTTATGCTGTAAAATAGACAAGAGTTAGATTCATAAAAAAAAAAAATACTTATTAATACAAGCAATTTTTACATATATCATAAAGCATAAGCACACTATATTACATATATTACACCACACGAATACAACTATCTTATTCCGACTCGCTTGTTTTTCTTTTTCGGTTTTGGTTCGTTTTGCCAAGTTTCTAGGGATATATGATGTTCCCCTAATACGAGCCATCGTTTTCCACATTGGTTTAGAAAAACCTGGTGGTTTAGAGGTTCCCGGGTCATTGTTACAACTTAAGGACTTCGGGGGTTGACGATACATATAAAGTTCATCGGGGTTGGAATTAGATTTCTCTATTTTTATGCCCTTTCCCTTATTATTTTCTTTTTCCTTTTTAAATTCAGTTGGGGTAATTTCTATAACATCATCGGAATTTTCGTCGGAATCCGATTCATCGGAGAATTGGTAATCCTCCCAATATTTTGCTTCCTTGGCGGAAACACCATTAACCATAATTAACCTTGGTCGGTTGGTTGAGGATTTTCTTTTACTTAACCGTTTTATTATTTCCCCCACCGGTTCTATTTCTTCATCCGGTTCCGATTCTTCTTCCGGTTCCGATTCTTCTTCCGGTTCCGAATCTTCTTCCGGTTCCTCTTCGGGAACTTGTGAATCAGTCCACGAATCATTCCAATTTACATTTGACTCTTCATTATTATTAGGTGAGTCAATGGGACTTGTTATAGAGGTAGACATCTATTACATAATATCAAACGCGTTAAGAGATTAATATATCATATAATATTCACATGTTAAAAATATATAGTTTCCAACAAAATTTGTTAAGCAATCATTTTTCAAGTAAACACGGTCGAAGTCCAGACTCACTAATGCATCCTAACAAACTCGATAAGACACATTAATGCAAAATTCTGGTTCTCTAAGACCAACGCTCTGATACCAACTGAAATGTCCCGTTCTTATTGGTTAAAAACGTTCCATATTAATTGATTTCGTTGCGAGGTTTTGACCTCTATATGAGACGTTTTTCAAAGACTGCATTCATTTTAAAACAAACCATAACCTTTATTTCATCAATAAAGGTTTAAAAAGCTTTACGTAGATTATCAAATAATGATAATCTAAAATATCCTGTTTACACACGACCATTACATAATGGTTTACAATACAAATATGTTACAACAAAATAAGTTTCTTAAATGCAGTTTTTACACAATATCATACAAGCATGGACTCCAAATCTCGTCCTTATTTAAGTATGCGACAGCGGAAGCTCTTAATAATCACCTGAGAATAAACATGCTTAAAACGTCAACAAAAATGTTGGTGAGTTATAGGTTTAACCTATATATATCAAATCATAATAATAGACCACAAGATTTCATATTTCAATACACATCCCATACATAGAGATAAAAATCATTCATATGGTGAACACCTGGTAACCGACATTAACAAGATGCATATATAAGAATATCCCCATCATTCCGGGACACCCTTCGGATATGATATAAATTTCGAAGTACTAAAGCATCCGGTACTTTGGATGGGGTTTGTTAGGCCCAATAGATCTATCTTTAGAATTCGCGTCAATTAGGGTGTTTGTTCCCTAATTCTTAGATTACCAGACTTAATAAAAAAGGGCATATTCGATTTCGATAATTCAACCATAGAATGTAGTTTCACGTACTTGTGTCTATTTTGTAAATCATTTATAAAACCTGCATGTATTCTCATCCCAAAAATATTAGATTTTAAAAGTGGGACTATAACTCACTTTCACAAATTTTTATTTCGTGGGGAAGTAAGACTTGGCCACTGGTTGATTCACGAACCTATAACAATATATACATATACATATATATCAAAGTATGTTCAAAATATATTTACAACACTTTTAATATATTTTGATGTTTTAAGTTTATTAAGTCAGCTGTCCTCGTTAGTAACCTACAACTAGTTGTCCACAGTTAGATGTACAGAAACAAATCGATAAATATTATCTTGAATCAATCCACGACCCAGTGTATACGTATCTCAGTATTGATCACAACTCAAACTATATATATTTTGGAATCAACCTCAACCCTGTATAGCTAACTCCAATATTCACATATAGATTGTCTATGGTTGTTCCGAAATATATATAGATGTGTCGACATGATAGGTCGAAACATTGTATACGTGTCTATGGTATCTTAAGATTACATAATATACAATACAAGTTGATTAAGTTATGGTTGGAATAGATTTGTTACCAATTTTCACGTAGCTAAAATGAGAAAAATTATCCAATCTTGTTTTACCCATAACTTCTTCATTTTAAATCCGTTTTGAGTGAATCAAATTGCTATGGTTTCATATTGAACTCTATTTTATGAATCTACACAGAAAAAGTATAGGTTTATAGTCAGAAAAATAAGTTACAAGTCATTTTTGTAAAGGTAGTCATTTCAGTCGAAAGAACGACGTCTAGATGACCATTTTAGAAAACATACTTCCACTTTGAGTTTAACCATAATTTTTTGATATAGTTTCATGTTCATAATAAAAATCATTTTCTCAGAATAAAAACTTTTAAATCAAAGTTTATCATAGTTTTTAATTAACTAACCCAAAACAGCCCGCGGTGTTACTACGACGGCGTAAATCCGGTTTTACGGTATTTTTCGTGTCTCCAGGTTTTAAATCATTAAGTTAGCATATCCTATAGATATAGAACATGTGTTTAGTTAATTTTAAAAGTCAAGTTAGAAGGATTAACTTTTGTTTGCGAACAAGTTTAGAATTAACTAAACTATGTTCTAGTGATTACAAGTTTAAACCTTCGAATAAGATAGCTTTATATGTATGAATCGAATGATGTTATGAACATCATTACTACCTTAAGTTCGTTGGATAAACCTACTGGAAAATATAAAAATGGATCTAGCTTCAACGGATCCTTGGATGGCTCGAAGTTCTTGAAGCAGAATCATGACACGAAAACAAGTTCAAGTAAGATCATCACTTGAAATAAGATTGTTATAGTTATAGAAATTGAACCAAAGTTTGAATATGATTATTACCTTGTATTAGAATGATAACCTACTGTAATAAATAAAGATTTCTTGAGGTTGGATGATCACCTTACAAGATTGGAAGTGAGCTAGCAAACTTGAAAGTATTCTTGATTTTATGTAACTAGAACTTGTAGAATATATGAAGAACACTTAGAACTTGAAGATATAACTTGATAGAGATTAGTTAGATGAAGAAAATTGAAGAATGAAAGTGTTTGTAGGTGTTTTTGGTCATTGGTGTATGGATTAGATATAAAGGATATGTAATTTTATTTTCATGTAAATAAGTCATGAATGATTACTCATATTTTTGTAATTTTATGAGATATTTCATGCTAGTTGCCAAATGATGGTTCCCATATGTGTTAGGTGACTCACATGGGCTGCTAAGAGCTGATCATTGGAGTGTATATACTAATAGTACATACATCTAAAAGCTGTGTATTGTACGAGTACGAATACGGGTGCATACGAGTAGAATTGTTGATGAAACTGAATGAGGATGTAATTGTAAGCATTTTTGTTAAGTATAAGTATTTTGATAAGTGTATTGAAGTCTTTCAAAAGTGTATAAATACATATTAAAACACTACATGTATATACATTTTAACTGAGTCGTTAAGTCATCGTTAGTCGTTACATGTAAGTGTTGTTTTGAAACCTTTAGGTTAACGATCTTGTTAAATGTTGTTAACCCAATGTTTATAATATCAAATGAGATTTTAAATTATTATATTATCATGATATTATCATGTATGAATATCTCTTAATATGATATATATACATTAAATGTCTTTACAACGATAATCGTTACATATATGCCTCGTTTAAAAATCATTAAGTTAGTAGTCTTGTTTTTACATATGTAGTTCATTGTTAATATACTTAATGATATGTTTACTTATCTTAGTATCATGTTAACTATATATATATCCATATATATGTCATCATATAGTTTTTACAAGTTTTAACGTTCGTGAATCACCGGTCAACTTGGGTGGTCAATTGTCTATATGAAACATATTTCAATTAATCAAGTCTTAACAAGTTTGATTGCTTAACATGTTGGAAACATTTAATCATTGAAATATCAATCTCAATTAATATATATAAACATGGAAAAGTTCGGGTCACTACACCACACGCTCGGTTCATGAGGTCCATGAACATAGCTGGTGCGTTAGTCAATCCAAACGGCATAACCATAAACTCATAATGACCGTAACGCGTCCTAAAAGTAGTCTTCGGAATATCATCCTCCTTCAACCGCATTTGATGATACCCGGAACATAAATCGATCTTCGAATAAATCGACGAGCCTTGTAGTTGATCAAATAAGTCATTGATTCTTGGTAGTGGGTAACGGTTCTTGATGGTAAGTTTGTTCAACTCTCGATAGTCGATACACAACCTGAAAGTACCATCCTTCTTTTTGACAAACAAAACTGGAGCTCCCCACGGTGACGTGCTTGGTCGAATGAAACCACGCTCTAAAAGTTCTTGTAATTAGCTATGTAATTCCTTCATTTAGTTGGGTGCGAGTCTGTAAGGAGCACGAGCTATCGGTGCAGCTCCTGGTACAAGATCTATTTGAAATTCAACGGATCGATGTGGAGGTAGTCCCGGTAATTCTTTCAGAAATACATTGGGAAATTCTTTTGCAACGGGAACATCATTAATATTCTTTTCTTCGGAATTGACTTTCTCGAAGTGTGCTAGAACGGCATAGCAACCTTTTCTTATTAGTTTTTGTGCATTCAAATTACTAATAAGATTTAACTTCGCGTTGCCCTTTTCTCCGTACACCATTAAGGGTTTTCTCTTCTCGTGCATAATGCGTATCGCATTTTTGTAACAAACAATCTCTGCTTTCACCTTTTTAACTAGTCCATGCCAATTATCACATCAAAACTCCCTAACTCTACTGGTATCAAATTAATCTTAAACGCTTCACCAACTAGTTTAATTTCTCGATTGTGACATATTTTATCTGCTGTAATTAGTTTACCGTTTGCTAATTCGAGTAAAAATTTATTATCCAAAGACGTTAACGGACAACTTAATTTGGCACAAAAATCTCTACTCATATAGCTTCTATCCGCACCCGAATCAAATAAAACATAAGCAGATTTATTGTCAACAAGAAATGTACCCGTAACAACCTCCGGGTCTTTCTGCGCTTCTGTCAAATTAATATTGAAGACTCTTCCACGACCTTGTCCGTTATTATTTCCTTGATTTGGGTACTCGTTTCTGATATGACCCAGCTTTCCACATCCATAACAAATAATGGCGGCATTATTTGTTCCGACATTATTTGTTCCTTTATTCTTGTTAGCCACTGGTCTGTAAACTTCACACTTCATCACACCATGACCCTTTCTATTACACTTAGTACATGATGTCGTACAGTACCCATTCGGATGGTATCCTTCACACCTCTGGCATGGTTTCTGCCTCTTGTTGTTATTGAAGTGGTTGTTGTTGCGATTGTTGTTGTTGTTGAGACAGTTGTTGTAGTTGTTGTTGAGATTTTGTTGTTGTTGCGATTGATGTTGCAGTTGTTGGGATAGTTGTTGTGATTGTGATTGTGATTGTGATTGTTGTTGTTGTTGTATTGGTGACCCTTGTCTCTGTTTTCCTCCCACTTTCTCTTGACTTGCTTCATTTTGGCCTCCTCGGTCGCCTGTTATTTAACTCTCCCCTCAATCTGGTTTATGAGTTTGTGAGCCAATCAACTTGCCTTTTGTATGGAAGTGGGCTGGTTTGAACTCACATCCTCCTGAATCCTTTCTGATAACCCTTTTACAAATGCGTCGATCCGCTCTTCTTCATCTTCGAACACTCTTGGACACAATAGGCATAACTCTGTGAATCGTCATTCGTATGTGGTAATATCAAATCCTTGCGTTCGTAGTTCTCTAAGCTCTACCTTGAGCTTATTGACCTCGTTTCTGGGATGGTACTACTCATTCATCATGTGTTTGAATGCTGACCACGGTAGTGCGTAAGCAGCATCTTGTCCCACCTGCTCGAGATAGGTATTCCACCATGTTAACGCAGTACCTGTGAAGGTATGCGTGGCGTACTTTACCCTATCTTCTTCCGTACATTTACTTATTGAAACATCCCGCATTTTTCCGTTAATTCATTTTAACGCCCGTCTTTTCTTTTTTTTTTGATAATATCTTTCGTATTCTAAATTCGTATCTTTCATTAACTAACGTTCTTGATATTTCCATTATTCGGTTATAATATCTTCCGTTTATTCTCGTGTATTTAAAATAATTCGTTTTGTTAATTCACGCACCCGCTTTAAACTTGAGGGACCGTAGTTTCCAAGTGGGCAAACTAGTTGACTAGGTCAACTACTCAACCCACCATCTCATCCACTCATTCACTTCTTCCCCTACTTCCCTTTTTTTCTCTCTAATCACCAAGAACACACTTTTATCATCTTTAAAGATTCATCATCTATTTCAATTCAAGCAAGCAAACATCAAAACAAATTGTACTTTTGTGATCCTTGCATCATCCTCTTCATTTTGGTATCAATTTCACTACTTGGGGTAAGGTTTCTAAAAACTCTAGATTTCTCTAAATTCATTTTATAGACTTGAAATGGTGTTAATTAGTGTCTATGGCTCAAGTCTAACATGAATATGTGATTTGTTTGATCAATTTGTTGTTTTGGAGTAACTTGCATGAACACTTGAAATGGGTTAGTTTAATCTTTGATTTTAGATGATTAAATATTGTTTAAATGTTAAAGTTCATGTATTAAATGTGTTACTAGCATCATTAGCTTCGTTTTCGTATGTAGGTTGATTTAGAAAAGCCTCATTTACAAAATGGTTGAATTCATGATTCTTGGTTAGGGTTTGATGAACTTTAAAATAAATTTTTGATGCATTTAATGCTATGAAATGTTGTTAGTAAGTGTTTAGTTCAATTGTATGTTTAATTACCTTCGAAACGGCGTATCGTATGTATAAATTGGATTCCCGAATCATGAAAAACATTTTATGAACTTGAAACTTTGATAATGAACTTTTAGCGATCATTCGACGAGGATTTTGATTGTTGTAAATTCTATAATTTATTGATGATATGTGTTTAGTTGTATTCCTCGTTAAATTACCTTTCCAACGATGTATGGTATGCGATTTAAGTGTTTACGGTTCAGTAGTTATGCTTAAATGAAGTTTGGTTCGAGACTTGTCAAATTTTCAGCATTTCCACTAGAGTCAGGTAGTGATGCGGTGCATCACTATTGGATGCGGCGCATCAGTAAGGGATGTGGCGCATCAGCAGTGGGCTGTCCAAAATTGCCATTTTTCGTTTAATTCCAACTATGCTACGCACCTCCGATTAACCTGAAACTTGGCCAACATACTTGTATATGCTTATCTTTCATAGAAAAATTGTCGGATAACCGACCCGACCCGGTTGACTTTGACTTTGACCAAGTTTGACTTTTAGTCAAACTTAACCAAACACTTATGCAATCGTTCTAATCTTCTTTTATACTTGATTCTTGCATGAAACTTGACAACGTGATTCACATGCTATATTAATGAGTTATAACGAGCCATAGGACTAATTGAACACATTTCGCCCGAACTTGTGTCGTAACCGGTTAATTGATACAACTTACTTGTTGGGTCAAGACTAAGCAACTTTCATGCACACGTTTACTTTGTGAAGTACTTTTATACTCGTGCACCCGAGGTGAGATCATAGTCCCACCTTTTCAACAACTTTTATACTTTTAAATCGTGGACTGAGAAACATATACTTTGTATACATTTTGTACTACTTACTTTTATACTTTGAACACAAGTACGTAAACAAACATTCCACGTGCAAGTTAGAACAAAAATCCTCAATTCGATTATCATTAGTTACACTTGCCGGGTGTAAGCGAGAACTTATGTTGTGTGGCCAAACGGGTTTGACAAACCCTCATTCGAATGGTTCGCTACCGTTATGCGGATGAAATATATTTTTGAGAAACTGTGTAGGTTCTAACACTATGTGTATGGGGTAAAAGAAAAGTTAAGCCTTGATAATTGGGTGCTCGCGAATAACAACTTTTGGAATGCAAACGATTTGGATAATCAAATTTATGGAAATACTAAATCTTGTGGTTCAAAAACAACGTTTACAAATACACCTATGATTTCACCAACGTTTTTCGTTGACAGTTTTCTATATGTTTCTCAGGTTCATACTTGGCTACTTGATACATGCTTCCGCACACTTTGATTACTTACTTGGGGTCAAGCATACATGCATAGGGATAGCACTTTTGGATTCAAACTTAAAGCATACATACTTACGCTATTTATAGCAACCGTGATTTTCAACTCATATTATGTCGCAAGTTATTTCATTTATACAGTACTACTATTGTAAACTTATTTGTTGTCGAACCGTTGGGTGTACTTAAAACTTTGCAAGTCTTACACATTTCAAATGAATGCGACATAATTTTGGTCAAACGCGTCTCATTTAGGGACTTGACCACGTAACGGGGCATAAGTTAACGGCACCGTCAATGGTGATTTTGGTGGGTCGTTACAGATGGTATCAGAGCGTTGGTTGTTAGGAACTAGGATATGCATTAGTGTGTCTGACATAGTCGTTAGGACGCATTAGTGAATCTAGACTACAACCGGATAGTTAACCATTGCATTCTAACTTGCATTTGCTATAGATAGCACTTACTTGACTACTTGTGCATTATACTTAAACCTTTCTTAGGTGAACTCCTAA
Source organism: Rutidosis leptorrhynchoides (assembly GCF_046630445.1). NCBI lineage: Eukaryota > Viridiplantae > Streptophyta > Magnoliopsida > Asterales > Asteraceae > Rutidosis > Rutidosis leptorrhynchoides. The sequence continues at coordinate 171,722,661 of NC_092340.1, forward strand.
ACGGTACCAAATTTTTTATCATACGAACTCGTACTCTACCACTTTCTGGTAACGCACGTAAATTCAAGATTCGTACACTCAAGGATGACAACGAATTCATTAGTCACACTAGTTCGGGAACTCTGTCTCCTCGGTTGTTATTCGCCACCATCTCAGCTTACTATCCACGGGCGCTGCGAAGCTTCCACCACTGTTTCAATCACTAGCCACTACCGATGTTACACCGGTGTTCTTCGCTATCTACCACTTCTTGTTACTACCACCACTACTCTAGGTGAGTATCATCATCACTACTTAACACTATGGCTGCGTACTACTCGTTATCATAATTCGTTACTCTTTTCATACCTATGGACGTTATTTTTTGACTTGAACCGCATTGACATGAATAATCATTTATACACTTCCCTCGGGGAACGTTTCTTCAGAGTTCTTTCGATTCAATACGAGTCACGTTAGAGATGTCATCACACTTTGTTCATTTTGAATCTTCACGATTACATGAACTTGATTTTATGGAGTGATGTGGGAATGGAGGTATGAGTTAGTGTAATATAACGACACTCGATCAACGTGGTTGTATTATAGTAAGTCATACCAAAGTTCTAATGATATGTTATGGTGGTTGGACTCGATCTATAGTGACCCAAACTTTTCCATGTTTATTTATATTAAATGAAATTGATATTTACATGATTAAGTGTTTCCAACATGTTGAGCAATAAAACTTGTTAAAACTTGATTAATTGAAATAGGTTTCATATAGACAATTGACAACCCAAGTTGACCGGCGATTCACTAACGTTAAAAACTTGAAAACACTATATGATGACATATATATGGATATATATATAGTTAACATGATATTATGATAAGTATGTATCTCATTAAGTATATTAACAATGAACTACATATGTAAAAACAAGACTACTAACTTAAGGATTTCGAAACGAGCCATACATGTAACGATTATCGTTGTAACAACATTTTAATGTATATATATATCATATTAAGATATATTAATACATCATAATATCATGATAATGTAATAATTTAATATCTCATTAGATATAATAAACAATGGGTTAACAACATTTAACAATATCGTTAACTTAAAGGTTTCAAAACAACATTTACATGTAATGACTAACGATGACTTAACGACTCAGTTAAAATGTATATACATGTAGTGTTTTAATATGTATTCATACACTTTTGAAAGACTTCAAAACACTTGTCAAAGTACTTCTACTTAACAAAAATGCTTACAATTACATCCTCATTCATTTTCATAAACAATTCTACTCGTATGCACCCGTATTCATACTCGTACAATACCTAGCTTCTAAATGTATTTATTATTGGTATATACACTTTAATGATCAAATCTTAGCAGCCCATGTGAGTCACCTAACCATGTGGGAACCATCATTTAACATCTAGCATGAAATATCTCATAAGATTACAAACTAATGAAGACTATATTGCCATCCTAATTCACGTGAATGAGAGGTACCACAAACACATTCACTTTGCAATTTTCTTGAATCAAACTACTCTCTATCAAGTGTTCTTCATTTGTTCTAAGTGTTCTTCATCATCTTCAACAAAATCTAGCTCAATCTAGTTCATAAATCCATACATAAACCAAGTTATAAAACAACTACTCAAGAACACACCAACAACACTTCCAAGTTTGCTAGCTTACTTCCAATCTTGCAAATCCACTTAGAGTGATCATCCAACCTCAAGAAATCTTTCTTATTTATAGTAAGATATCTTTCTAATACAAGGTAATACTCATATTCAAACTTTGATTCAATTTCTATAACTTTAACAATCTTATTTCGAGTGAAAATCTTACTTGAACTTGTTTTCGTGTCATTATTTTGCTTCAAGAACTTTCAAGCCATCCAAGGAACCTTTGAAGCTAGATCTATTTTTCTCATTTCCAATAGGATTATCCACAAAACCTGAGGTAGTAATGATGTTCATAACATCATTCGATTCATATATATATAAAACTACCTTATTCGAAAGTTTAAACTTGTAATCACTAGAACATAGTTTAGTTAATTCTAAACTTGTTCGCAAACAAAAGTTAATCTGTCATAACCCGTCCTAAACCATAAGGACAAATATAATAACATATGATTTCATCGCGAGGTATTGACCTCTATATGCGACATTTTTCAAAGAAAACTGCATTCATTTTTATAATACAAACCGTAACTTTTATTAAAAATAGAAAGTTTAAACAACATAATAATGATTATCGTTTAGCGATAATCTTAACCTTACAAACTTTACATGTGATGATAACAACACAATTTCCAACGTATTTTACATTACAACTTCTCCGATATGCAGTTTTATTTTTGACACAAATATGCATACTCAAGATCTTGCTTAAATTCAACATGTTGCAGCGGAAGCTTTTAGTTATCACCTGAGAATAAACATGCTTAAAACGTCAACATAAAGTTGGTGAGATATAGGTTTAATGCCGGCAGCGTTATAAATATAGACCACAAGATTTCATATATAAATGTTTTAATAAAAATATTCTAAGTTGTTGAGCACTTGATAACCATACTTAACATTTAATCAACGTCGCATATTCCCTTTATTATGAAATCTTACTACACCGTACCAAGTGTAGTCACCGAAAAGAAGTACTGTGCAACCGTTGAATATTGGTCATCCAGTCCAGTTGGGGTTGTCAGGCCCGATAGATCTATCAACAGGATTCGCGTTTACAATACCGCATGTAAATAGTAGTTACCAAGTTACAGGGAGGTATGCCAGTGGTACAACTCAACGTAGAATATATATTTTTAATCACTTGTGTCCATAGCGTAAATCATAAAATGCATGTATTCTCATCCCGAAATATTTAGAGTTTAAAAGTGGGACTATATACTCACTTTTGCCTTGAAGGTATTTAACTCGACTTGGTCTCTGATATATATCACGAACCAAACCAGATATCTAATATATCAACATATTTTCTTTTCAGGTAATCGTTATATATATATATATATATATATATATATATATATATATATATATATATATATATATATATATATATATACTTATAATACTTTTAATATTTTCTTAGTCCGTAGTTAGCAGTCCGATGTTAGTGGCCCACAATTAGTTGCTCAAGAAAATAAATAAAGACCCCATCGTATTCGTACTGATCAGAATTAATCTCGACCCATGGAACCATGTTGTCAAATGACGTGTTGCATACATAAAGTACCGTGTTGTCAATGACGTGTTGCGTACAATCATGAGGTCTTATGATTAATCTTCTCGTGTTGTTTACGGGTGGTCCTAAAATATATAAAATTAAATCATAAGTAATTATATATAAAATATCATATTAATTAGAAAAGATATGATTAATTTACTTTTTCTACAAATATTTTCGTAGCTAAACTAGGTTCGGATACCCAATCTTGTTTTAGTCGTAGTTTCTTCATTACAACTCCGTTTTTGTTGGTTCAACTTGCCACTTCCTTGGATCGAGTCAAATTTTAAGAATATGAACTATAAATACCTTGGTTTACATTCGGAATCACAGGTTATAGTTCAAACTTTAGGTGAATCTTATGAAAGTAATCATTTTCCCTCATAAAAACAACATCTAATGATCATTTTTATAAAATACTTATACTTTGAAATAAACCATGAAATTTTTATGTGTTAACATATTCATAAGAAATATTATTTTTCCAGAACATGAACTTCCAATTCAAAGTTCAAGATGGTTTTTAATTATCCAACCCAAAACAGCCCCCGGTTGCACTCCGACGACGTAGATTCAGTTTTTAAGATGTTCTTTGTAAAACCAAGTTATATCTTGTTAAGTTAGCATATCATTATGATATATTACAGGTCTTGAAGTGTTTTAAAAGTTAATTTAGAAGAATCTATTTAGTTTGCGAACAAGTTTGAAATCATTCAAACTATGTTCTTGTTGTTAAAATTTTACAACACAAAATAAGATAGCTATATAAATATGAATCGAATAAGGTTATGAATAAGGTTACTACCTCAAGTTACTTGGACAAAGTTACTGCAAAATATAAGAAAAATCTTAGAACCAAAAGAGTGGTGGAGTGGGATTGAAAGATTGGAAGTAAACTTGTATTCTTGGAAGGATTATTGAAGTGTTCTTGTAAGGAATTTATTATGATGATTAAAGCTTGTTTTTGAAGCTAGATCTTCATGGTTATTTGCTGAGATTGTGAAGAACACTTAAGGTTCCTAAGAGTGTGTTTTTGGTTAGAGGAATAGGTAGTAAAAATTGAAGATGGATGGTGTATATATGGTGGTGATGGCGTGATTTAATGGGGAACAAGAACAAAATTTTGTGTTGTAATCTTGTGTAATTAGTCAACTAACTTCCAAATTCTAATTACCTCTTATCTAGGACAGTATTAAAGGTGATTAGGATGTTGATTTGATATGTATATACTAATAGTAAATACGTATAGAAGTTGGGTATGATACGGGTACATATACTCTAGATATACTTGTAGAAATCTTGAGAAAACGGAACTAGAATTCAAATATAACTATCTTTTGTAAATATACTTATATTTTTTTATGTATAAAAGCCCTTTAAAAGTGACTAAATACATATCTATACGATACATGTATAATCATTATAAGTTTTAAGTATTTATGTCAAAGAACGTTACGTATAGTTATCGTTTTGAAAACTTAAGTTAGTAGTTTCAAAATATACTTATAACTTATTGTTATTAGTACACAATGAGATGTTAAACCATCCTTAGATCATGTTAAATATATATAAATACATATATATACACAATCGTATAATTATCGTATGTTATATAATTCGTGATATCATCGGTCAAATTGGATGGTCAAACGTTGTGTAAAACTCTTTTCAAAAAAATATAAGTCTCAACAATTTAGATTTCTTATCATGTTGGTAAGGTTTAATTTATATAAATATTAATCTCATAAGTATAAAACGATCGGAAAAATCCGGGTCGTTACAGTACCTACCCGTTAAATAAATTTCGTCCCAAAATTTTAAAGTTGTACCTATTTTGCGTTCTCGGGAAACAAATGTGGGTACTTTTGTTTCATCTGATCCTCTTGTTCCCAAGTAAACTCGGGACCCCTTCGAGCATTCCAATGAAACTTAACGATTGGTATGTTGCTCTGCTTGAGCCGTTTAACTTCACGGTCCATGATTTCGACTGGTTCTTCTATGAATTGCAGTTTCTCGTCGACTTGGATTTCTTCAAGAGGAATGGTGAGATCTTCCTTTGCAAGACATTTCTTAAGGTTTGAGACGTGAAATGTATTATGTACTCCAGCAAGTTGTTGCGGTAACTCGAGTCGATAAGCTACCGGTCCAATGCGTTCGATGATCTTGAACGGGCCTACATACCTTGGGTTCAGTTTACCCCTTTTACCGAAATGTATTACACCTTTCCAAGGTGACACCTTTAGCATAACCATGTCACCGATCTGAAACTCTAATGGTTTCCTTCGGACATCGGCATAGCTCTTTTGGCGACTACGGGCCGTTCTCAATCTCTCCTTGATTTGTACTATCTTCTCAGTCGTTTTGTGTATGATCTCGGGACTAGTTAATTGTCGATCTCCTACTTCATTCCAATAGATAGGGGATCTACACTTCCTTCCATACAGTGCTTCAAATGGTGCAGCTTTAATACTCGCATGATAACTATTATTATACGAGAATTCTGCTAATGGTAGATATTTATCCCATCCGTTTCGAAAATCGATCACACATGCCCTGAGCATGTCTTCAAGAGTCTGAATTGTTCTTTCAATCTGCCCATCAGTTTGTGGATGATATGCGGTGCTCATATCCAAACGAGTTCCTAGGGCCTCCTGTAGTGATTTCCAAAACTTTGATGTAAATCTACTATCACAATCGGATATAATGGAAATAGGTATTCCATGCCTTGAAACAATTTCCTTTATGTATAATCGTGATAGTTTCTCCATTCTATCCATTTCCTTTATAGGCAAGAAATGTGCAGATTTGGTGAGACGATCAACTATTACCCAAGTGGGAAGAAACCAATGACAAGAGTCACCAATACAACAACAACAATCACAACCACAATCACAATAACTATCCCAACAACTGAAATGTCCCGTTCATATTAATTATAAAGGTTCCATATTAATTGATTTCGTCGCGAGGTTTTGACCTCCATATGAGACATTTTTCAAAGACTGCATTCATTTTTAAAATAACCATAACCTTTATTTTATCGATAAAGGTTTAAAAGCATTATGTAGATTATTAATGATAATCTAAAATATACCGTTTACACACAACCATTACATAATGGTTTACAATAAGAATATATTACATCAAAAATAAGTTTCTTGAATGCAGTTTTTACATAATATCATACAAGCATGGACTCCAAATCTTGTCCTTATTTTAGTATGCAACAGCGGAAGCTCTTAATATTCACCTGAGAATAAACATGCTTAAAACGTCAACAAAAATGTTGGTGAGTTATAGGTTTAACCTATATATTATCAAATCATAATAATAGACCACAAGATTTCATATTTCAATATACATCCCATACATAGAGATAAAATTCATTCATATGGTGAACACCTGGTAACCGACATTAACAAGATGCATATAAGAATATCTCCTATCATTCCGGGAAATCCTTCGGACATGATAAAAATGAATTCAAAGTACTAAAGCATCCGGTACTTTGGATGGGGTTCGTTAGGCCCAATAGATCTATCTTTAGGATTCGCGTCAATTAGTAGATCGGTTTACTAATTCTAACATTACCAAGCAAAAGGGGCATATTCGGCTTCGATCATTCACCCATATAATGTAGTTTCAATTACTTGTGTCTATTTCGTAAAACATTTATAAAACTGCATGTATTCTCATCCCAAAATATTAGATTTTAAAAGTGGGACTATAACTCACTTTCACAGATTTTTTTACTTCGTCGGGAAGTAAGACTTGGCCACTGGTCGATTCATGAACCTATAACAAATATGTACATATATATATATCAAAGTATGTTCAAAATATATTTACAACACTTTTAATACATTTTGATGTTTTAGGTTTATTAAGTCAGCTGTCCTCGTTAGTAACCTACAACTAGTTGTCCATAGTTAGATGTACAGAAATAAATTGATATATATTATCTTGAATCAATCCACGACCCAGTGTATACACGTCTCAGACTAGATCTGTCATAACCCGTCCTTAACCATAAGAACGAGTTAGATAACGTATGATTTCATTGCGAGGTATTGACCTCTATATGCGACATTTTTAAAAGAACAACTGCATTTATTTTACATTACAAACCATAACTCTTATTTTAATACAAGCTTTAGACAATAAAAAGATGATTATCGTTTAGCGATAATCTTAGACTTACAAACTTTACATGTGATGATAACAATACGATTTCTAGCATATTTTACATTACAATTCCTCGGATATGCAGTTTTATTTTTGACACAAATATGCATACTCAAGATCTTGCTTAAATTCAACATGTTGCAGCGGAAGCTTTTAGTTATCACCTGAGAATAAACATGCTTAAAACGTCAACATAAAGTTGGTGAGATATAGGTTTAATGCCGGCAGCAATATATATATATATATATATATAGACCACAAGATTTCATATATAAACATTTTAATAAAAGTATTCTAAGTGGTTGAGCACTTGGTAACCATACTTAACATTTAATCACGTCACATATTCCCTTTATTATGAAATCTTACTACACCGTACCAAGTATAGTCACGAAACGAAGTACTGTGCAACCGTTGAATACTGGTCGTCCAGTCCGGTTGGGGTTGTCAGGCCCGATAGATCTATCAACAGGATTCGCGTTTACAATACCGCTGTAAATAATAGTTACCAAGCTACAGGGAAGTATGCCAGTGGTACAACTCAACGTAGAATATATTTTTCAGTTACTTGTGTCCATAACGTAAAACATAAAATACATGTATTCTCATCCCGAAATACTTAGAGTTTAAAAGTGGGACTATATACTCACTTTCGTCTTGAAGATATGTAATTTTGACTTGGTCTCCGATTGATATCACGAACCTATCCATATATAATATATCAATACCTTTTCTTTTTAAACAATCGTCACATATATATACTTATAATACTTTTAATAATTCCTTAGTCCGTAGTTAGCAGTCCGATGTTAGTAATTCAATTTTAAATGGTTCATTTTTAGGTGTTTAATAAACCCCCAACGAAATAAATAAAACCCCCATCGTATATGTATTGGTCGAGATTAATCTTGACCCATGGTACCGGTGTTGTCAAATGACGTGTTGCGTACATAAAGTACCGGTGTTGTCAAATGACGTGTTGCGTACAATCATGGGAATCTTATGATTAATCTTCTCGTATTGTTTACGGGTGATCCTGAACCATATAAAATTAAATTATGAGTACATAGATATAAAATATCATGTTATTTTAAAAATATGTGATTTATTTAATTTTCTCCAATTATTTTCGTAGCTAAACTAGTCTTAGATATCCGATCTCGTTTTGGTCATAGTTTCTTCGTTACAACTCCGTTTTCGTTGGTTCAACTTGCCACTTCCTTGGATCGAGTCCCTCTTTAAGAATATGAACTGTAAATACCTTAGTTTGTATTCGAAATCACAGGTCATAGGTCAAACTTTAGTGAAACTTATGAAGTTAATCATTTTTGTTACAAAAATATCATTTAATGACCATTTTTCTAAAAATACTTATACTTTGAATTAAATCATGAAATTTTTATGTGTTAACATATTCATAAGAAATATCATTTTCCCAGAATATAAACCTCAAATTCAAAGTTCAAGATGGTTTTTAATTATCCAACCCAAAACAGCCCCCGGTTACACTCCGACGTCGTAAATTCAGTTTTTAAGGTGTTCTTTGAAAAACCAAGTTATACCTTGTTAAATTAGCATATATTTATGTTATATTACAGGTTTTGAAGTATTTTAAAAGTTAAGTTAGAAGGATCTATTTAGTTTGCAAACAAGTTTGAAAACATTCAAACTATGTTCTTGTTGTTAAAATTTTATACCACAAAATAAGATAGCTATATATATGTGAATCGAATAAGGTTATGAACAAAGTTACTACCTCAAGTTACTTGGACAAGATTTCTGTAAAAGAGGAGTAAAAACCTAGAACCAAAAGAGTGATGGAATTGGATGAAAGATTGGAAGTAAACTTGTGTTCTTGGAAGGATTCTTGAAGTGTTTTTGTAAGGGTTTTCTTATGGTGATTAAGTGATGTTTTTATGGCTAGATCTTCATGGATTTTAGCTGAATGGTTATGGAGTTTCTTAAGAGTGTGTTTTTGGTTAAAGAAATGAGGTAGTAAAATTTGAAAATGGAAGATGTATTTAAGGCCATAAAAACATGATTAATGGAAAAACATGGACAAAATTTCATGTTGTATTTTTATGTAATTAGTCATACTAAACATCAAAAGTAGTTAACTTATACATAAAGCATGAACAAGAGAGTTACCTTATACATAAGGCATGAACAAGGACTGGTTGGTGGTGATTTGATGTGTATATACCAATAGTAAATACGTATAGAAGCTAGGTATGATACGAGTACATGTACTCTAGATATACGTATAGAAATTTTGTGAAAAATGGAATGAGAATTCAAATATAACTATCTTTTGTGAATATACTTATATTGTTTTATGTATTTAAGTCTTTAAAAAGTGATTAAATACATTATATATACGATATATGTATAAACATTATAGGTTATAAGTATTTATATCAAATAACGTTACGTATGGTTATTGTTTTGAAAACTTAAGTTAGTAGTTTCAAAATATACTTATAACTTATTGTTATTAATACAAAATGAGGTATTAAAACATCCTTAGATCATGTTAAATATGTATATATACATATATATACACAAACGTATAATTATCATATGTTATATAGTTCGTGATATCATCGGTCAAACTAGACGGTCAAACGTTGTGTAAATCTCTTTTCAAAAACATAAATCTCATCAATTTGGATTACTTATCATGTTGGTAAGGTTTAATTTATGTAAATATTATTCTTATAAGTATAGAACGATCGAAAAAGTGCGGGTCATTACAGTACCTACCCGTTAAATAAATTTCGTCCCGAAATTTTAAAATTGTACCTATTTTGCGTCATCGAGAAACAAGTGTGGATACTTTTGTTTCATCTGATCCTCTCGTTCCCAAGTAAACTCGGGACCCCTTCGAGCATTCCAACGAACCTTAACGATCGGTATGTTTCTCTGCTTGAGCTGTTTAACTTCACGGTCCATGATTTCAATTGGTTCTTCGACGAATTGTAGTTTCTCGTCGACATGGATTTCTTCAAGAGGAATGGTGAGGTCTTCCTTTGCAAGACACTTCTTAAGGTTTGAGAAGTGAAAAGTATTATGTACTCTGGCGAGTTGTTGCGGTAACTCGAGTCGATAAGCTACCGGTCCAATGCGTTCGATGATCTTGAACGGGCCTACATATCTTGGGTTCAGTTTACCCCTTTTTCCAAAATGTATTACACCTTTCCATGGTGACACCTTTAACATAACCATGTCACCGATCTGAAACTCTAATGGTTTCCTTCGGACATCGGCGTAGCTCTTTTGGCGACTACGGGCTGTTTTCAATCTCTCCTTGATTTGTACTATCTTTTCAGTAGTTTCATGTATGATCTCGGGACCAGTTAATTGTCGATCTCCTACTTCATTCCAACAAATAGGAGATCTACACTTCCTTCCATATAGTGCTTCGAATGGTGCAGCTTTAATGCTCGCATGATAACTATTATTATACGAGAATTCTGCTAACGGTAAATACTTATCCCATCCGTTTCCAAAATCGATCACACATGCCCTGAGCATGTCTTCAAGAGTCTGAATTGTTCTTTCACTCTGCCCGTCAGTTTGCGGATGATATGCGGTGCTCATATCCAAACGAGTTCCTAGGGCCTCCTGTAGTGATTGCCATAACTTTGAGGTAAATCTACTATCACGATCAGATATAATGGAAATAGGTATTCCATGCCTTGAAACAATTTGCTTTATATACAATCGTAATAGTTTCTCCATTCTATCCGTTTCCTTTATAGGCAAGAAATGTGCAGACTTGGTGAGACCATCAACAATCACCCAAATGGTGTCGTATCCCCAGGCAGTCTTTGGTAACTTCGTGATGAAATCCATGGTAATACCATCCCATTTCCATTCTGGGATTTCTGGTTGTTGAAGTAACCCTAACGGATTTTGGTGTTCAGCTTTGACTTTGGAACAAGTTAAACATTCCCCAACATATGTTGCAACGTCTGTCTTTAAATTAGGCCACCAATAATGTGTCTTAAGATCTTGATACATCTTTCCGACTCCGGGATGTATCGAATATCTTGTCTTATGTGCCTCGTTCAATATCAACTTCCTTAATCCACCCAACTTCGGTACCCAAATACGATTTGCAAAATATCGAATTCCGTCTTCCCGTATAACGAGTTGCTTCTCATACTTCTTCATTATTTCATTTCTTATGTTTTCTTTAGTAAGTGCTTCTCGTTGAACTTCTTTGATTTGTGAGTTGAGATTCATGCGAATTTTTATATTCATTGCTCGTACTCGAATTGGTTCTCGTTCCTTTCTGCTTAGAGCATTGGCCACCACGTTCGCCTTCCCGGGATGATAACGAATTTCACAATCATAGTCGTTTATCAGCTCGACCCACCTACGTTGCCTCATGTTCAACTATTTCTGATCAAAAATATGTTGAAGACTTTTATGATCAGTAAACACAGTGCATTTAACCCCATATAAGTAGTGTCTCCATATCTTCAATGCAAACACGGCTGCTCCCAGTTCTAGATCATGCGTCGTATAATTCCGCTCGTGAATCTTTAATTATCGGGATGCGTATGCAATAACTTTCTTCCGTTGCATAAGAACGCAACCAAAACCTTGTCGCGAAGCGTCACAATATATTTCAAAATCATCGTTCCCTTCTGGTAACGATAAAATAGGCGCCGTAGTTAACTTCTTCTTCAGTAATTGAAATGCGTTCTCCTGTTCCGAGGTCCATTCGTATTTCTTCCCTTTTTGCGTTAATGCTGTCAACGGCTTAGCTATTCGGGAAAAATCTTGAATAAACCTTCTATAATAACTGGCTAAACCCAAAAATTGGCGTATCTGCATTGGTGTTTTAGGAGTCTCCCATTTTTCAATGGCCTCAATTTTAGCTGGATCAACCTGAATTCCTTTGCTACTAACAACGTGGCCAAGAAATTGCACTTCTTTCAACCAGAAAGCACATTTAGAAAATTTAGCATATAGCTGTTCTTTTCTTAACAACTCATCAACCTTAAATGCTGCTCATGCTCTTGCTCACTCTTGGAATAGATAAGAACATCATCAATGAAAACGATAACAAACTTATCTAAATATGGACTACAAACTCGATTCATGAGGTCCATGAATACAGCTGGCGCATTCGTCAATCCAAACGGCATGACCAAAAATTCGTAATGACCGTAGCGTGTCCGAAAAGCAGTTTTTGGTATATCTTCTTCTTTGACACGTAATTGATGATAGCCCGACCTTAGGTCAATTTTTGAGTACACACATGATCCTTGGAGTTGATCAAATAAGTCGTCAATTCTCGGTAGTGGATACCGATTCTTGATAGTTAACTTATTTAATTCACGATAATCTATATACATCCTAAAAGATCCATCTTTCTTTTTAACAAATAGAATCGGAGCTCCCCACGGTGAAGTACTTGGTCGTATGAATCCACGATCCAGTAATTCTTTTAACTGACTCTGAAGTTCTTTTAACTCGGACGGTGCAAGTCTATATGGAGCACGGGCAACTGGTGCAGCTCCTGGTACTAAATCTATTTGAAATTCTACAGATCTAAATGGAGGTAATCCCGGCAACTCTTCCGGAAATACTTCAGGAAAATCTCTTGCCACAGGCACGTCATTGATGCACTTCTCTTTTTCTTTCTTTTCGACTTTATTAACATGTGCTAAGATAGCATAGCACCCTTTCTTCAAGCACTTTTGAGCTTTCAAATAACTAATGAGTTTTAGCTTTGAGTTACCCTTCTCTCCATAAATCATTACTGGCGTTTTATCCTTACGAGGAATGCGAATTGCCTTCTTGGCACACACAACTTCAGCTCCTATTTTGGACATCCAGTCCATGCCGATTATTACATCAAAACTTCCTAATTCTACGGGTATCAAATCAATCTTAAATGTTTCTCCGGCTAAATTTATTTTACAATCACGGCAAATTTTATCGGCTTTAATTAGTTTACCATTAGCTAACTCAATCATGTACTTAGCATCTAGAGGTAATGATGAACAATTCAATTTAACGTGAAAGTCTCTACACACGTAACTTCTATCAGCACCAGTATCAAATATAATAGATGCGGATAAGTTATTAATGGTAAACGTACCCGTAACAAGCTCCGGGTCTTCACACGCCTCTCTAGCATTAATAACAAATGCTCTTCCACGTGCAGATCCATTATTCTTCTCTGGATTCAGACACTGGCTCTTATAGTGACCTTGTTTTCCACACCCATAACAAGTAATGGTAGCCAAAGCAGTTCTATTTGCATTGGTGGCAGGAGTCTTGGTACCATTTGTATTTGTAACGAGAGCCCTACAATCTTCAGCAAGATGACCCTTTCGATTACATTTGTTGCATACCACATTACAGTAGCCAGAGTGATGTTTGTGGCATCGGTTACATAAAGGATTTTGTCCTTTATAACCAAAGCTTAAACTACTACCCGCACCTTGTGTGATTTCTTGTTTCTTAAAAGATTGTTGTTGGTTACCTCGATCATAATTTCCATTCCACTTTCTTTTATTACCTGATACCTTCACATCAGTATTGGATACTTTCTTATCCATGATGACCTGATCCATTAGCTCGTTTGCCATGGTTATAGCTTCATGAATTGTCTTAGGTTTCGATGCTGTAACATTTGCCTTGACCTTTTTGGGCAAACCATCTTTGTACATTTCAATCTTCCGTTCTTCGGTTGGAACCAATTCAGGACATAGCAAAACTAATTCCATGAATCGCTGATTGTAGTTGGTGATTTCAGTACCAACAACCTTCAGGCTTCGTAATTCTTCTTCCAACTTCCTAACCTCGTTCCTTGGACAATACTCGTTGATTAACATTATTTTGAATTCTTCCCATGGGGTATCATAAGCTACATCTCCTCCTACAGCCTTCACATAATTTTTCCACCACGTGAGTGCACTATCTTGTAAAGTGCACGATGCATACTTGGTCATGTCCTTTTCAACACAACCACTGATTTTAAACACAGTCTCCATCTTTTCTATCCACCGGGTTAAACCGATCGGTCCTTCTGTTCCACTGAATGATGAGGGCTTGCAAGCTTGAAAAGTTTTGTAAGTGCACCCCACACGAGGATTTGGGTTAACTGCAGCACCTCTTGCAGCCTCGACCCATAACATTCTGTCGTTCACTCGCTGATTGATGAGTTCCTGGATTTCTTGTTCCGTCATTCGGTTCAATCGCGCCATATTCTTCTATAAGAATGAAAAGAAAATAATTATTCACATGGAATATTATAGATGTAGTGTATATTTACAGTACATTATAGCTTATTAATAATATGAACCAGGTATTATTATAAAAGCCTTTTCTTCTTATTAGCGTTTTATAATTATATCTAGGGTAGTACCTACCCGTTAATGTCCATACTTAATAGCTTAGTACAGAATCAATTACTACCATCTAAATAATACTTAACCATGGAAAATTATTGCATTTCACACTTCACTATTTTACATATGCTCATCTTACATCGAACATTAAGCAAACCACACTAATAATATTATACAAAACATTATATGATCCCATGGTTTAATACGGCAGCGCATCGTTTGGTCTATTTTCTAGGACGTTTAGATTCAAAGAATCGCTTAACGCTTATCCTGGATGTCTGCCTATATTTTGGCTGTGGGACTGAAGAACTGGATGCCAGGATAGAACGAATAGGAATAGCGGGAATAGGGGTGGTAGTGTCTAGTGGAGTTGGTGCCACATCATCCTTACTAAACTCGGGATTTGAATTTTCTAATTCATTAGCCTTTCGTTTCTTTCCTAGTTCGAACTTGTCTTTCTTAATTTCCTGTATTTCTTCCTCGGGTTCACTTTCCTCCTCGGGTTCACTTTCCTCCTCGGGTTCACTTTCCTCCTCGGGTTCACTTTCCGGTTTCTCTATAGTTGGTTCATCCGAAATTTGTGAGTCTTCCCCAAAGAAATTATTTTCGTCATCGGATAGGTTAATGACTGAAACACCATCTGAAGATTCTGATTCGGAGTCGCTGAATGTGATAATAAGTTTTGAGCCCGACATCTATCACACAACAACTAACCCATTAGTACTACATAATATTTACATATAAATTTTAACCAACAATGATAAGCAATGGTTTTCGAAATCAGACCCGGTCAAAGTCCAGACTTACTAATGTATCCTAACGACTTATCAGTTAGACACACTAATGCAAACCTGGTTCGCTAAGACCACCGCTCTGATACCACATGTCATAACCCGTCCTTAACCATAAGAACGAGTTAGATAACGTATGATTTCATTGCGAGGTATTGACCTCTATATGCGACATTTTTAAAAGAACAACTGCATTTATTTTACATTACAAACCATAACTCTTATTTTAATACAAGCTTTAGACAATAAAAAGATGATTATCGTTTAGCGATAATCTTTGACTTACAAACTTTACATGTGATGATAACAATACGATTTCTAGCATATTTTACATTACAATTCCTCGGATATGCAGTTTTATTTTTGACACAAATATGCATACTCAAGATCTTGCTTAAATTCAACATGTTGCAGCGGAAGCTTTTAGTTATCACCTGAGAATAAACATGCTTAAAACGTCAACATAAAGTTGGTGAGATATAGGTTTAATGCCGGCAGCAATATATATATATAGACCACAAGATTTCATATATAAACATTTTAATAAAAGTATTCTAAGTGGTTGAGCACTTGGTAACCATACTTAACATTTAATCACGTCGCATATTCCCTTTATTATGAAATCTTACTACACCGTACCAAGTATAGTCACGAAACGAAGTACTGTTTTAACGCCTTGAATCGAGTAAATTTTTTTTTTTTTTTTGAAAAACAAGGTTACTGCCTGGACAAGGCTTATGCCGCGGCGCGGCCAGCCTTGTCGCGGCGCGACAATACACAGGAAAATTTATACTTCTTAGCCTTGCTTCTGTTCCCAACATCAGTTATATGCCGCGGCGCGGAGCCCTTGGCCGCGGCGCGACATAACACTAATCCGGGGGCTGATCTGCAACATTTCACTTAAACCAAACTTTTTCACTTTTCATCATACTCAAACATATTTAAAACTGCATAATTCATACACAAACATCAGAAATCAGTTTCTAACATCGTGAACCATCTATAAACAACATTTAGACAACAAAACGTGTTTTCATGAATCAAAACCATCATTTGGTCCCAAGTTCAACAATAACAAACATGACTCATTCAAAGCCCTTGGCGTTTAATAAGCGGTAACCGTAGAGCGTGATTACAAAAAGGGACTTGCAATACCACTTACGCTATGCCAATGCTCCTCTAGCGCTTTACACGGGCTCCTTACCTTCACGATGGACCTTAGCACCTAAAACATAAAACATCATAGGGGTAAGCTTTTGCACTTAGTGAGTTATAGGAAAGTAATAAAACACAAAACATAAAACATGTGGGCATAAATCATAACACTTATCCTTCAACCCATTGGTTGCTTGCATACATTCGGATCCAATTCATTCATACCATAGACATGACTTACTAGGCCGAACCTAGTAATCATGCCTAAGCTAACCATAGACATACTAAATATGCCTAAGCTATCATCATCTCATACATAGACACTTAATGTGTCTAAGCTAACACAAACCATAGGCAAGATTACTAGCAATGTAATAACCTTGCCTAAGCTAAACATCAACCATAGATACAACTATTAGGTTAACCCAATAGTTCTATCTAAGCTACATAACTAGTGCACTTAGTCGTTTCTCTCTTGCACGGATGCAATCCGAGAACACTAAGCCACTCTTGACCCGCCCATATTACCCCCTATGAACTCACCTTGCTTAATTGAATTTCCTTGATCACTTGTAACCTCTTTTCCTTGATTAGCACGTATACATGAGCTAATCTCATTAATCATCACTCAATCGAAAATCACAACTTTCATGTATTAATACACTATCATATACTTTCACATTTACTTAACCCCCTAATCACAACATACATACATTCTAGCCTTGATCTCATCTTTTCTAAAACAAGAATATTACCAATTAAACTTCATAACTTTAATCAAGTACATTTACTAGTTCATTTCTTAGCAATACATGCAACTTTTCCTTTAATCCTTTCATTATTTAAGAAATGTGCATACAATCCAATTTCATTACTAACACCCTTAAATTATCAAATAATCAATTTCTATAACCTTCAACAATAACCATAGTTCATACATGAACATCCTTCATCACAATTTCTAGCTAGAACACATAAACTTCTCATTGAGACATTTTAACAAACACTTGGTGTGCATGACTAGAAATCTAACTAGAACATCATCAATCTCACCATAATCATGCCACAAATCTATAATGCAAGTTCATACATGTAATTACTTCCAAAATCATCAACAATTCCATTCTAATTTATTCAAATGTGCACAATTTAACAAATAGCAACTTTCTTAAGCATAATCTCATCATTAACACACAATACAAGCAATACCTAGACACAAAATCCATACCTTGTCTTTTAGAGTTTAAGAACCCTAATTGTGCACCAAGAGAGTGAAATTGGAAGATTAAAGCTTGCTAGAGTGATTAAGGTGTGTTAGATTTCACTAAATTCAAGCTTGCATGAGTTTAATTTCATCAATTGGTGATCTCCTTCTTCTTCCTTCTTCTTTCATCAATTTCATTAATTTCTTTTATTTAATATAACTTTGGTCTATTAGCAATTTCAACCCTCCCCATCACATCTATAGTTAGGGAAGTCCTTAATTCTAACTTTGCACCATTAGTCCTTCTTAACTTAACCAATAAACTTAACTTTTATCCATTTAACATAAAACAACCTTTACCATATAATTTCTTAGCAATTAAAATTTACATAAAATAATACCTTAAATATTTGGGATGTTACAACTCTCCCCCTCTTGGATCGTTCGCGTCCTCGCGAACCACTCTTGATGCAATGACGGATAATACTTCATGAGCCATTCTTCGGGTTCCCATGTACATTCGGAACCTTTTCTAAATTGCCATAATACCTTCAACAATGTAACCGACTTATTTCTCAAGCGCTTAACCTTTTGCTCCAATATCTTTATTGGCTTCTCCGCATATCTTAACTTATTATCAACCTCAATTTCATTCAAAGGAACATAAGTTGATTCATCCGCCAAACACTTTCTCAATTGTGACACGTGAAACGTGTCGTGAATATTACTCAATTCATCGGGTAAAGCCAAACGGTAGGCTACCTTCCCAACTTTCGCCACTATCTCAAATGGTCCCACGAACCTTGGACCCAATTTTCCCCTCTTTCTAAAACGAATGATGCCTTTCCATGGAGAAACTTTTAACATCACTTTATCACCTACTTGAAATTCTATCGGTTTTCTCCTTTTATCAACATAAGACTTTTGTCGATCTTGCGCCGCCTTCATTCTTTCACGAATTTGGTCAATCATCTCGGTGGTTTGTTGTACTATTTCCGTGCTTCCTAATTCCCGTTGACCTACTTCGCCCCAACATATCGGGGTTCTACACCTCCTTCCATACAACATCTCATAAGGCGCCATTCCGATTGTAGAATGATAACTATTGTTGTACGAAAATTCAACTAAAGGTAAGTGAGTATCCCAACTACCACCAAAATCGATGACGCATGCTCTTAACATATCCTCGAGATTTTGTATAGTCCGTTCACTTTGACCATCCGTTTGTGGGTGAAACGCGGTACTTATATGTAACTTAGTACCCATTTCCTCTTGAAACTTTCTCCAATATCGAGATGTAAATCGAGTGTCTCGATCCGAAACTATGGAAACCGGTACTCCATGCCTTGCAACAACTTCCTTCATATACAACTTAGACATTGCTTCCGATGAAGAAGCTTATCTTATTGCCAAAAATAATGCACTCTTAGTCAATCTATCAACAATAACCCAAATTGCATCGTGTTGTCTAGGGGTCTTAGGCAACTTAGTCACTAAATCCATTGTAATATGCTCCCATTTCCAAACCGGTACCTCTAAAGGTTGCATCTTACCGTAAGGCATTTGATGATCGGCTTTCACTTGAAGACAAGTAAGACACTTGTGTACATACTTAACTATATCCCTCTTCATTCCCGGCCACCAATAGTCTTTCCTTAAATCTCTATACATTTTCGTAGCACCGGGGTGAATCGAATACTTAGACTTGTGAGCTAAGTCTAGGAGCTCACTTCTAACGCCACTTTGCAAAGGTACCCAAATCCTCCCATATCTAAGCCTTAAACCACGGGAATCTACCACAAAATTAACAACTTGCCCCTTGATCCTTTCTTTTCTCACGTTTTCGGGCGATAACGCTTCACCTTGTGCAACATGAATATCATCAAATATTCGAGGCGATATTACCATAGCCAAACTTGTTATCTTAATCGGTTGATGACTCGACTTCCTACTAAGAGCATCCGCCACCACATTCGCTTTTCCGGGATGATATAAAATCTCACAATCATAATCTTTCACCAAATCGAGACCTCTCCTTTGCCTATCATTCAAATCCCTTTGATCAAACAAATACTTTAAGTTCTTATGATCGGTATAAATGGAAAACTTAACACCATAAAGATAATGACGCCAAATCTTTAAAGCAAAAACTACGGCCGTCAATTCTAAATCATGCGTAGGGTAACGTTTCTCGTGTTCCTTCAATTGCCGGGAAGCATAAGCTATAACCTTTCCATTTTGCATCAATACACACCCTAAGCCTTTCTTAGAAGCATCACAATAAACCGTCATGTTCTCATTCCCTTCCGGTAAAACCAATATGGGAGCTTGAACAAGCTTCTCCTTAAGGAGTTGAAACGCTTGTTCTTGCTTTTCTTCCCATCTCCATGGCACACTTTTACGAGTCAACTTGGTGAGTGGGGTGGCTATTCTAGAGAAATCTTGTATAAACCGTCGATAATACCCCGCTAAACCTAGAAAACTCCTAACCTCGGTAGGATTAGTAGGTGGTTCCCATCTCATAATTGCCTCTATCTTTACCGGATCAACACAAATACCCTTCTTATTAATGACATGGCCTAAAAATTGAACTTCACGACGCCAAAATTCACACTTAGAGAACTTAGCAAACAATCTTTCTCTTCTTAAAGTCTCTAACACTTGTCTTAAATGCACCGCATGTTCCTCTTCACTCTTAGAATATACCAAGATATCATCTATAAATACAATTACAAACCTATCAAGCATCGGTCGACAAACCCTATTCATCAAATCCATAAATGCGGCCGGAGCATTTGTTAATCCAAACGGCATAACCACAAACTCATAATGCCCATACCTCGTTCGAAAAGCCGTTTTAGGGACATCTTCTTCCCTCACTGTCAATTGATGGTAACCCGACCTTAAATCTATCTTTGAAAAGAAACTTGCACCTTGTAATTGGTCGAACAAATCATCTATCCTTGGCAACGGATACTTATTCTTAATAGTGACTTTATTCAATTCTCGATAATCAATACACATTCTCATAGTCCCATCCTTCTTTTTCACAAATAAAACCGGAGCTCCCCATGGTGAACTACTAGGACGTATAAAACTTTTATCTATCAAATCTTGCAATTGAGTCATCATTTCTCTCATTTCCGATGGAGCTAATCGATATGGAGCTTTGGCAATTGGCGTGGCCACGGGTATCAAATCTATTCTAAATTCTACCTCACGCTCGGGAGGTACACCGGGCAATTCACTTGGAAACACATCCGGAAACTCGTTAACTATTGGTACATCATCTAATTCAACAATCTTTCTCGAATTATCAACAACATGTGCCAAAAACGCACAACACCCATGAGACAAAAACCTTTTAGCCTTAGCATACGTGCATATAGGGATAGCACGCCTAGCTCGTTCCCCATAAATCCATATAACCTTTCCACTAGGTGATTGAACTAACACAATTTTCTTACGACACAAAATTATCCCTTCATTGTCATCTAGCCAATCCATGCCCACAATTACTTGAAATTCCCCCATATGCATGGGTATTAAATCAATGACAAACTTTTCATCATCCAAAATAATTTCACATCCTTTAATGATACTATACACCATCACAGTCTTATTATCCGCTATTTTAACCTCTAATGGGTGTTCTAACATACTAGGGGTCATATTAAAATGCTTACAAAAAGAATATGATACGAACGACCGCGTAGCACCGGAATCAAACAAAACATGCGCAGGTAAAGAGTTTACAATAAAGGTACCTGACACCACATTTTGGGACTCCTTCGCTTCGAGTGCGGTAATCTGATGAGCTCGGGCCCTTGGTCGGCTATCACTAGTCTTCGGTTCCGTCTTAACCTCTTTCTTAACACTACCACTAGCTAAATCCTTCTTGTATTCCGGACATTCGGCTTGAAAGTGACCTTTCTCAAAACAATAATAACATTGCTTACCTTTCTTAGGACATTCGGCGGCCCTATGTCCCAGCTTTCCACAAGAGTAACAATCGGAGGTACCCGCTTTACATTCACCCGTATGATTTTTACCACATCTAGTACACAACTTGGCTTCTTTCCCACCGCTCTTACCCGACACAAAACCCCCTTTTGACTTGTGCAGGGATTCGGAACCAAACTTACCCTTCTTTTGATGTGCCGCGTAAATTACCTTTAAATGCTCGGGGCATTCACATAGCATAAAAGTTTCTTCAATCTCATCAATCCATCTTTGACTAACGATAGGGTCAACCTTACCATGAAACTCAGGGGGATGGCAATTTGCAAAGTTCTTATATTCAAAACGATCATCCTTTCTTTTAGGGGCTTCTACCTCTTCTTGCCTTACCCCACTTCCCCCTTCACCTCTTAAGGTAGGGTTATTGGCAACAAAAGTCTTTAACTTCTCATCTAATTGATCATTGATCAACGTCTTGATCTTTTCTAACAAGGTTGGGGTATAACGTATCAAGGCTTGCCCTATTTGCCCCGAAATGTCATTTGGCATGTTAACTTCTTCCGATTCGTTTTGAGAGTCTTCTATAGACTCCGTGGATGGGGTGCGGACGTACTCATCATCCTCATCTTGACCTCGGTTTGGCGATACAATAGCCATTCTGAAAATTACATTCAACCCATTAGTTCAAATACCGGTAACACCATTATTCATCAAAACCAAACAATCCGAAAGAATTCCTAACTCGATTCACCATGACCATAGTA
Organism: Rutidosis leptorrhynchoides; assembly: GCF_046630445.1. Taxonomy (NCBI): domain Eukaryota; kingdom Viridiplantae; phylum Streptophyta; class Magnoliopsida; order Asterales; family Asteraceae; genus Rutidosis; species Rutidosis leptorrhynchoides. Next base: position 171,745,352 of record NC_092340.1, read on the forward strand.
GACGTCCATGTGTACTAAAATGAAGTAATAGCAATGGCCTGTTGTTATTACACCATTTCATTACACATCTAGTCTACCACGACATCATGGCTAGCGAGTATCAAACTCCTTACATAAACCAATTCGTAATCTTATTCATTATACTATGGGTCTTGTCAATGACTCTACCCTATGGAGCATGGCACAACTATACGACTTTAACACTTATGCAAGTCCTAAACCGCTTATCCTTTCGCAACAATGGTTTAAGCCTAGATAATCCCTATCGTAGGTTATCCAAGTCCCTTAAACCACAGCTCTGATACCAACTTTTAACGCCTTGAATCGAGTAAATTTTTTTTTTTTTTTTGAAAAACAAGGTTACTGCCTGGACAAGGCTTATGCCGCGGCGCGGCCAGCCTTGTCGCGGCGCGACAATACACAGGAAAATTTATACTTCTTAGCCTTGCTTCTGTTCCCAACATCAGTTATATGCCGCGGCGCGGAGCCCTTGGCCGCGGCGCGACATAACACTAATCCGGGGGCTGATCTGCAACATTTCACTTAAACCAAACTTTTTCACTTTTCATCATACTCAAACATATTTAAAACTGCATAATTCATACACAAACATCAGAAATCAGTTTCTAACATCGTGAACCATCTATAAACAACATTTAGACAACAAAACGTGTTTTCATGAATCAAAACCATCATTTGGTCCCAAGTTCAACAATAACAAACATGACTCATTCAAAGCCCTTGGCGTTTAATAAGCGGTAACCGTAGAGCGTGATTACAAAAAGGGACTTGCAATACCACTTACGCTATGCCAATGCTCCTCTAGCGCTTTACACGGGCTCCTTACCTTCACGATGGACCTTAGCACCTAAAACATAAAACATCATAGGGGTAAGCTTTTGCACTTAGTGAGTTATAGGAAAGTAATAAAACACAAAACATAAAACATGTGGGCATAAATCATAACACTTATCCTTCAACCCATTGGTTGCTTGCATACATTCGGATCCAATTCATTCATACCATAGACATGACTTACTAGGCCGAACCTAGTAATCATGCCTAAGCTAACCATAGACATACTAAATATGCCTAAGCTATCATCATCTCATACATAGACACTTAATGTGTCTAAGCTAACACAAACCATAGGCAAGATTACTAGCAATGTAATAACCTTGCCTAAGCTAAACATCAACCATAGATACAACTATTAGGTTAACCCAATAGTTCTATCTAAGCTACATAACTAGTGCACTTAGTCGTTTCTCTCTTGCACGGATGCAATCCGAGAACACTAAGCCACTCTTGACCCGCCCATATTACCCCCTATGAACTCACCTTGCTTAATTGAATTTCCTTGATCACTTGTAACCTCTTTTCCTTGATTAGCACCTATACATGAGCTAATCTCATTAATCATCACTCAATCGAAAATCACAACTTTCATGTATTAATACACTATCATATACTTTCACATTTACTTAACCCCCTAATCACAACATACATACATTCTAGCCTTGATCTCATCTTTTCTAAAACAAGAATATTACCAATTAAACTTCATAACTTTAATCAAGTACATTTACTAGTTCATTTCTTAGCAATACATGCAACTTTTCCTTTAATCCTTTCATTATTTAAGAAATGTGCATACAATCCAATTTCATTACTAACACCCTTAAATTATCAAATAATCAATTTCTATAACCTTCAACAATAACCATAGTTCATACATGAACATCCTTCATCACAATTTCTAGCTAGAACACATAAACTTCTCATTGAGACATTTTAACAAACACTTGGTGTGCATGACTAGAAATCTAACTAGAACATCATCAATCTCACCATAATCATGCCACAAATCTATAATGCAAGTTCATACATGTAATTACTTCCAAAATCATCAACAATTCCATTCTAATTTATTCAAATGTGCACAATTTAACAAATAGCAACTTTCTTAAGCATAATCTCATCATTAACACACAATACAAGCAATACCTAGACACAAAATCCATACCTTGTCTTTTAGAGTTTAAGAACCCTAATTGTGCACCAAGAGAGTGAAATTGGAAGATTAAAGCTTGCTAGAGTGATTAAGGTGTGTTAGATTTCACTAAATTCAAGCTTGCATGAGTTTAATTTCATCAATTGGTGATCTCCTTCTTCTTCCTCCTCCAAGTCGACACACACACATACAACCAGGAGGTTTCTTTATTTTTTTTTTTTTTTTGTGAATAAATTCAATTTCCAGCATTTCTAATTTCTTTTATTTAATATAACTTTGGTCTATTAGCAATTTCAACCCTCCCCATCACATCTATAGTTAGGGAAGTCCTTAATTCTAACTTTGCACCATTAGTCCTTCTTAACTTAACCAATAAACTTAACTTTTATCCATTTAACATAAAACAACCTTTACCATATAATTTCTTAGCAATTAAAATTTACATAAAATAATACCTTAAATATTTGGGATGTTACAACTGTGCAACCGTTGAATACTGGTCGTCCAGTCCGGTTGGGGTTGTCATGAAATGTCCCGTTCTTATTGATTAAAAACGTTCCATATTAATTGATTTCGTTGCGAGGTTTTGACCTCTATATGAGATGTTTTTCAAAGACTGCATTCATTTTTAAAACAAACCATAACCTTTATTTCATAGATAAAGGTTTTAAAAAACTTTACGTAGATTATCAAATAATGATAATCTAAAATATCCTGTTTACACACGACCATTACATAATGGTTTACAATACAAATATGTTACAACAAAATAAGTTTCTTGAATGCAGTTTTTACACAATATCATACAAGTATGGACTCCAAATCTCGTCCTTATTTAAGTATGCGACAGCGGAAGCTCTTAATAATCACCTGAGAATAAACATGCTTAAAACGTCAACAAAAATGTTGGTGAGTTATAGGTTTAACCTATATATATCAAATCATAATAATAGACCACAAGATTTCATATTTCAATACACATCCCATACATAGAGATAAAAATCATTCATATGGTGAAAACCTGGTAATCGACATTAACAAGATGCATATATAAGAATATCCCCATCATTCCGGGACACCCTTCGGATATGATATAAATTTCGAAGTACTAAAGCATCCGGTACTTTGGATGGAGTTTGTTAGGCCAAATAGATCTATCTTTAGGATTCGCGTCAATTAGGGTGTCTGTTCCCTAATTCTTAGATTACCAGACTTAATAAAAAGGGGCATATTCGATTTCGATAATTCAACCATAGAATGTAGTTTCATGTACTTGTGTCTATTTTGTAAATCATTTATAAAACCTGCATGTATTCTCATCCCAAAAATATTAGATTTTAAAAGTGGGACTATAACTCACTTTCACAGATTTTTACTTCGTCGGGAAGTAAGACTTGGCCACTGGTTGATTCACGAACCTATAACAATATATACATATATATCAAAGTATGTTCAAAATATATTTACAACACTTTTAATATATTTTGATGTTTTAAGTTTATTAAGTCAGCTGTCCTCGTTAGTAACCTACAACTAGTTGTCCACAGTTAGATGTACAGAAATAAATCGATAAATATTATCTTGAATCAATCCACGACCCAGTGTATACGTATCTCAGTATTGATCACAACTCAAACTATATATATTTTGGAATCAACCTCAACCCTGTATAGCTAACTCCAACATTCACATATAGAGTGTCTATGGTTGTTCCGAAATATATATAGATGTGTCGACATGATAGGTCGAAACATTGTATACGTGTCTATGGTATCTCAAGATTACATAATATACAATACAAGTTGATTAAGTTTTGGTTGGAATAGATTTGTTACCAATTTTCACGTAGCTAAAATGAGAAAAATTATCCAATCTTGTTTTACCCATAACTTCTTCATTTTAAATCCGTTTTGAGTGAATCAAATTGCTATGGTTTCATATTGAACTCTATTTTATGAATCTAAACAGAAAAAGTATAGGTTTATAGTCAGAAAAATAAGTTACAAGTCGTTTTTGTAAAGGTAGTCATTTCAGTCGAAAGAACGACGTCTAGATGACCATTTTAGAAAACATACTTCCACTTTGAGTTTAACCATAATTTTTGGATATAGTTTCATGTTCATAATAAAAATCATTTTCTCAGAATAACAACTTTTAAATCAAAGTTTATCATAGTTTTTAATTAACTAACCCAGAACAGCCCGCGGTGTTACTACGACGGCGTAAATCCGGTTTTACGGTGTTTTTCGTGTTTCCAGGTTTTAAATCATTAAGTTAGCATATCATATAGATATAGAACATGTGTTTAGTTGATTTTAAAAGTCAAGTTAGAAGGATTAACTTTTGTTTGCGAACAAGTTTAGAATTAACTAAACTATGTTCTAGTGATTACAAGTTTAAACCTTCGAATAAGATAGCTTTATATGTATGAATCGAATGATGTTATGAACATCATTACTACCTTAAGTTCCTTGGATAAACCTACTGGAAAAGAGAAAAATGGATCTAGCTTCAACGGATCCTTGGATGGCTCGAAGTTCTTGAAGCAGAATCATGACACGAAAACAAGTTCAAGTAAGATCATCACTTGAAATAAGATTGTTATAGTTATAGAAATTGAACCAAAGTTTGAATATGATTATTACCTTGTATTAGAATGATAACCTACTGTAAGAAACAAAGATTTCTTGAGGTTGGATGATCACCTTACAAGATTGGAAGTGAGCTAGCAAACTTGAAAGTATTCTTGATTTTATGAAACTAGAACTTTTGAAATTTATGAAGAACACTTAGAACTTGAAGATAGAACTTGAGAGAGATCAATTAGATGAAGAAAATTGAAGAATGAAAGTGTTTGTAGGTGTTTTTGGTCGTTAGTGTATGGATTAGATATAAAGGATATGTAATTTTGTTTTCATGTAAATAAGTCATGAATGATTACTCATATTTTTGTAATTTTATGAGATATTTCATGCTAGTTGCCAAATGATGGTTCCCACATGTGTTAGGTGACTCACATGGGCTGCTAAGAGCTGATCATTGGAGTGTATATACCAATAGTACATACATCTAAAAGCTGTGTATTGTACGAGTACGAATACGGGTGCATACGAGTAGAATTGTTGATGAAACTGAACGAGGATGTAATTGTAAGCATTTTTGTTAAGTAGAAGTATTTTGATAAGTGTCTTGAAGTCTTTCAAAAGTGTATGAATACATATTAAAACACTACATGTATATACATTTTAACTGAGTCGTTAAGTCATCGTTAGTCGTTACATGTAAATGTTGTTTTGAAACCTTTAGGTTAACGATCTTGTTGAATGTTGTTAACCCATTGTTTATTATAACAAATGAGATGTTAAATTATTATATTATCATGATATTATGATATATAATATATCTTAGTATGATGTATATACAGTTAAATGTCGTTACAACGATAATCGTTACATATATGTCTCGTTTCGAAATCATTAAGTTAGTAGCCTTATTTTTACATATGTATTTCATTGTTAATACACTTAATAATATATTTACTTATCATTTAACATAATTAACCAAGTGTATCAATATCTTAATATGATTCATATGTACCTAGTAAGACGTTGTTATAACGATAATCATTATATATATCGTTTTCGAGTTTCTTAAATTAATAGTCTCATTTTTATGTATATAACTCATTGTTAAAATACCTAATGAGATACATACTTATAATAAAAACATGTTAACTATATATATAACCATATATATGTCATCGTATAGTTTTTACAAGTTTTAACGTTCTTGAATCACCGGTCAACTTGGGTGGTCAATTGTCTATATGAAACATATTTCAATTAATCAAGTCTTAACAAGTTTGATTGCTTAACATGTTGGAAACATTTAATCATGTAAATATCAATCTCAATTAATATATATAAACATGGAAAAGTTCGGGTCACTACAGTATCTACCCGTTAAATAAATTTCGTCCCGAAATTTTAAGCTGTTGAAGGTGTTGACGAATCTTCTGGAAATAGATGCGGGTATTTCTTCTTCATCTGATCTTCACGCTCCCAGGTGAACTCGGGTCCTCTACGAGCATTCCATCGAACCTTAACAATTGGTATCTTGTTTTGCTTAAGTCTTTTAACCTCACGATCCATTATTTCGACGGGTTCTTCGATGAATTGAAGTTTTTCGTTGATTTGGATTTCATCTAACGGAATAGTGAGATCTTCTTTAGCAAAACATTTCTTCAAATTCGAGACGTGGAAAGTGTTATGTACAGCCGCGAGTTGTTAAGGTAACTCAAGTCGGTAAGCTACTGGTCCGACACGATCAATAATCTTGAATGGTCCAATATACCTTGGATTTAATTTCCCTCGTTTACCAAATCGAACAACGCCTTTCCAAGGTGCAACTTTAAGCATGACCATCTCTCTAATTTCAAATTCTATATCTTTTCTTTTAATGTCAGCGTAGCTCTTTTGTCGACTTTGGGCGGTTTTCAACCGTTGTTGAATTTGGATGATCTTCTCGGTAGTTTCTTGTATAATCTCCGGACCCGTAATCTGTCTATCCCCCACTTCACTCCAACAAATCGAAGACCTGCACTTTCTACCATAAAGTGCTTCAAACGGCGCCATCTCAATGCTTGAATGGTAGCTGTTGTTGTAGGAAAATTCTGCTAACGGTAGATGTCGATCCCAACTGTTTCCGAAATCAATAACACATGCTCGTAGCATGTCTTCAAGCATTTGTATCGTCCTTTCGCTCTGCCCATCAGTTTGTGGATGATAGGCAGTACTCATGTCTAGACGAGTTCCTAATGCTTGCTGTAATGTCTGCCAGAATCTTGAAATAAATCTGCCATCCGTATCAGAGATAATAGAGATTGGTATTCCATGTCTGGATATGACTTCCTTCAAATACAGTCGTGCTAACTTCTCCATCTTGTCATCTTCTCTTATTGGCAGGAAGTGTGCTGATTTGGTGAGACGATCAACTATTACCCAAATAGTATCAAAACCACTTGCAGTCCTTGGCAATTTAGTGATGAAATCCATGGTAATGTTTTCCCATTTCCATTCTGGGATTTCGGGTTGTTGAAGTAGACCTGATGGTTTCTGATGCTCAGCTTTGACCTTAGAACACGTCAAACATTCTCCTACGTATTTAGCAACATCGCCTTTCATACCCGGCCACCAAAAATATTTCCTGAGATCCTTGTACATCTTCCCCGTTCCAGGATGTATTGAGTATCTGGTTTTATGAGCTTCTCTAAGTACCATTTCTCTCATATCTCCAAATTTTGGTACCCAAATCCTTTCAGCCCTATACCGGGTTCCATCTTCCCGAATATTAAGATGCTTCTCCGATCCTTTGGGTATTTCATCCTTTAAATTTCCCTCTTTTAAAACTCCTTGTTGCGCCTCCTTTATTTGAGTAGTAAGGTTATTATGAATCATTATATTCATAGATTTTACTCGAATGGGTTCTCTGTCCTTCCTGCTCAAGGCATCGGCTACCACATTTGCCTTCCCCGGGTGGTAACGAATCTCAAAGTCGTAATCATTCAACAATTCAATCCACCTACGCTGCCTCATATTCAGTTGTTTCTGATTAAATATGTGTTGAAGACTTTTGTGGTCGGTATATATAATACTTTTGACCCCATATAAGTAGTGCCTCCAAGTCTTTAATGCAAAAACAACCGCGCCTAATTCCAACTCATGCGTCGTATAATTTTGTTCGTGAATCTTCAATTGTCTAGACGCATAAGCAATCACCTTCGTTCGTTGCATTAATACACAACCGAAACCTTGCTTTGATGCGTCACAATAAATCACAAAATCATCATTCCCTTCAGGCAATGACAATATAGGTGCCGTAGTTAGCTTTTTCTTCAATAACTGAAACGCTTTCTCTTGTTCATCATTCCATTCAAATTTCTTCCCTTTATGCGTTAATGCAGTCAAGGGTTTTGCTATTCTGGAAAAGTCTTGGATGAACCTTCTGTAGTAACCAGCTAGTCCTAAAAACTGGCGTATGTGTTTCGGAGTTTTCGGGGTTTCCCACTTTTCAACAGTTTCTATCTTTGCCGGATCCACCTTAATACCTTCTTTGTTCACTATGTGACCGAGGAATTGAACTTCTTCCAACCAAAATGCACACTTTGAAAACTTAGCGTACAATTCTTCTTTCCTCAATACTTCTAACACCTTTCTCAAATGTTCACCGTGTTCTTGGTCATTCTTTGAGTAAATAAGTATGTCATCAATGAAAACAATGACAAACTTGTCAAGGTATGGTCCACACACTCGGTTCATAAGGTCCATGAACACAGCTGGTGCATTAGTTAAACCAAACGGCATGACCATAAACTCGTAATGACCGTAACGTGTTCTGAAAGCAGTCTTTGGAATATCATCTTCTTTCACCCGCATTTGATGGTACCCGGAACATAAGTAAATCTTTGAATAAACAGACGAGCCTTGTAGTTGATCAAATAAGTCGTCGATTCTCGGTAGTGGGTAGCGGTTCTTGATGGTAAGTTTATTCAACTCTCGGTAGTCGATACACAACCTGAATGTACCATCTTTCTTCTTGACAAACAAAACAGGAGCTCCCCACGGTGATGTGCTTGGTCGAATGAAACCACGCTCTAAAAGTTCTTGTAATTGGCTTTGTAGTTCTTTCATCTCGCTGGGTGCGAGTCTGTAAGGAGCACGAGCTATTGGTGCAGCTCCTAGTACAAGATCTATTTGAAATTCAACGGATCGATGTGGGGGTAATCCCGGTAATTCTTTCGGAAAAACATCGGGAAATTCTTTTGCAATGGGAACATCATTGATGCTCTTTTCTTCAGTTTGTACTTTCTCGACGTGTGCTAGAACAGCATAGCAACCTTTTCTTATTAGTTTTTGTGCCTTCAAATTACTAATAAGATGTAGCTTCGTGTTGCCCTTTTCTCCGTACACCATTAAGGGTTTTCCTTTTTCTCGTATAATGCGAATTGCATTTTTGTAACAGACGATCTCCGCTTTCACTTCTTTCAACCAGTCCATACCGATTATCACATCAAAACTCCCTAACTCTACTGGTATCAAATCAATCTTAAATGTTTCGCTAACCAGTTTAATTTCTCGATTCCGACATATATTATCTGCTGAAATTAATTTACCATTTGCTAATTCGAGTAAAAATTTACTATCCAAAGGCGTCAATGGACAACTTAATTTAGCACAAAAATCTCTACTCATATAGCTTCTATCCGCACCCGAATCAAATAAAACGTAAGAAGAATTATTGTCAATAAGAAACGTACCCGTAACAAGCTCCGGGTCTTCCTGTGCCTCTGGCGCATTAATATTGAAAACTCTTCCGCGGCCTTGTCCATTCGTGTTCTCCTGGTTCGGGCAATTTCTAATAATGTGGCCCGGTTTTCCACATTTATAACAAACTACATTGGCATAACTTGCTCCGACACTACTTGCTCCGCCATTACTCGTTCCGACACCATTTGTTCCTTTCGTTCTATTAACCCCTGGTCCGTAGACCTCACACTTCGCCGCGCTATGACCATTTCTTTTACACTTGTTGCAAAATTTGGTGCAGAACCCCGAGTGATACTTTTCACACCTTTGGCATAGCTGCTTCTGATTGTTGTTGTTATTGCGGTTATTATTGTTGTTGGGATGATTGTTGTAGTTGCTGTTGCTGTTGTTGTTGTTGTTATTGTTGTGCCGTTTGTTGTAATTGCGATTGATGTTGCGATTGTTGGGATAATTGTTGCGATTATTGTTGTAATTGCTGTTGTTGTTGTATTGGTGATTCTTATCACCGTTTTCCTCCCACTTTCTTTTGACTTGCTTCACATTGGCCTCTTCAGCAGTCTGTTCTTTAATTCTTTCTTCAATCTGGTTCACTAGTTTGTGAGCCATTCTACATGCCTGTTGTATAGAGGCGGGCTCGTGTGAACTTATATCTTCTTGGATTCTTTCCGGTAATCCTTTCACAAATGCGTCGATCTTCTCTTCCTCATCTTCGAATGCTCCCGGACACAATAGGCACAATTCTGTGAATCGTCTTTCGTACGTGGTAATATCAAATCCTTGGGTTCGTAACCCTCTAAGTTCTGTCTTGAGCTTATTGACCTCGGTTCTGGGACGGTACTTCTCGTTCATCAAGTGCTTGAATGCTGACCACGGTAGTGCGTACGCATCGTCTTGTCCCACTTGCTCTAGATAGGTATTCCACCATGTTAACGCAGAACCTGTGAAGGTATGCGTAGCGTACTTCACTTTGTCCTCTTCAGTACACTTACTTATGGCAAACACCGATTCGACCTTCTCGGTCCACCGTTTCAATCCGATCGGTCCTTCGGTTCCATCAAATTCCAAAGGTTTGCAGGCAGTGAATTCTTTGTAGGTGCATCCTACACGATTTCCTGTACTGCTAGATCCAAGGTTATTGTTGGTATGTAGCGCAGCCTGTACTGCGGCTATGTTTGAAGCTAGAAAAGTACGGAATTCCTCTTCATTCATATTCACGGTGTGTCGAGTAGTCGGTGCCATTTCCTTCAAAATAGTCAAATGGAACAAGTTAATCATACAGAATATTAAGAGTAGTTAATAGTATTTCGTAGCATGATATGAACTCATTTATAAAAGCTTTTTCTTCATATTAGCGTTTTATAAGTTTAAATTCGGGTAGTACCTACCCGTTAAGTTCATACTTAGTAGCTAATATACAATTCAACTACTACAATTCTATATGAAAAACTGATTATAATAATATTTCGAGTTCAAACTTTTATACAATATTTTACAAACTTACAATACCGCTTATTTTACATAAAGCATGAAATATAGCACACAATAACTTTGATACAAGATAGTTGTGAAGATAATTCTAGCTAGTACACAAGTCGTTCAGCAAAGGCAATAAAGACACGTAATTCATACGTCCAAAAACAAGTCATGCATTCTGGTTTTACTAGGACTACTTCCCATCCTTGGTCTTGTGCAACATAACCGTTATGGCCGTTGATAAGACAGCGTGTTGTAACGTCGTCAAAGGGACGAGGGTTACGTAATGTCCAACAGTCCCGTAATAATCTAAAAACCTCATTTCTTACCCCAATTACCGACTCCGTCACTTGTGGAAACGTTTTGTTTAATAGTTGTAGCCCGATGTTCTTGTTCTCACTTTGGTGAGAAGCGAACATTACTAATCCGTAAGCATAACATGCTTCTTTATGTTGCATGTTAGCCGCTTTTTCTAAATCACGAAGTCCAATATTCGGATATATTGAGTCAAAATAATTTCTTAACCCGTTGCGTAAAATAGCATTTGGGTTCCCCGCAATATATGCGTCAAAGTAAACACATCGTAACTTATGGGTTTCCCAATGTGATATCCCCCATCTTTCAAACGAAAGTCTCTTATAAACCAAGACATTCTTGGAACGTTCTTCGAATGTCTTACAAACTGATCTCGACTTAAATAGTTGTGCCGAGGAATTCTGGCCGACTCTAGACAATATTTCATCAATCATGTCTCCGGGTAGGTCTCTTAAAATATTGGGTTGTCTATCCATTTTGTGTTTTTAAACTGTAAAATAGACAAGAGTTAGATTCATAAAAAAAATACTTATTAATACAAGCAATTTTTACATATATCATAAAGCATAAGAACGCTATATTACATATATTACACCACACGAATACAACTATCTTATTCCGACTCGCTCGTTTCTTCTTCTTCGGTTTTGGTTCGTTTTGCCAAGTTTCTAGGGATATATGATGTTCCCCTAATACGAGCCGTCGTTGTCCACATTGGTTTAGAAAAACCTGGTGGTTTAGAGGTTCCCGGGTCATTGTTACAACTTAAGAACTTCGGGGGTTGACGATACATATAAAGTTCATCGGGGTTGGAATTAGATTTCTTTATTTTTATGCCCTTTCCCTTATTATTTTCTTTTGCCTTTTTAAATTCAGTTGGGGTAATTTCTATAACATCATTGGAATTCTCGTCGGAATCCGATTCATCGGAGAATTGGTAATCCTCCCAATATTTTGCTTCCTTGGCGGAAACACCATTGACCATAATTAACCTTGGTCGGTTGGTTGAGGATTCTCTTTTACTTAACCGTTTTATTATTTCCCCCACCAGTTCCGATTCTTCTTCCGGTTCCGATTCTTCGTCCGGTTCCGATTCTTCTTCCGGTTCCGACTCTTCTTCCGGTTCCTCTTCGGGAACTTGTGAATCAGTCCATGAATCATTCCAATTTACATTTGACTCTTCATTATTATTAGGTGAGTCAATGGGACTTGTTCTAGAGGTAGACATCTATCACATAATATCAAACACGTTAAGAGATTAATATATCACATAATATTCATATGTTAAAAATATATAGTTTCCAACAAAAATGTTAAGCAATCATTTTTAAAGAAAACACGGTCGAAGTCCAGAATCACTAATGCATCCTAACAAACTCGATAAGACACACTAATGCAAATTTTTTGGTTCTCTAAGACCAACGCTCTGATACCAACTGAAATGTCCCGTTCTTATTGATTAAAAACGTTCCATATTAATTGATTTCGTTGCGAGGTTTTGACCTCTATATGAGATGTTTTTCAAAGACTGCATTCATTTTTAAAACAAACCATAACCTTTATTTCATAGATAAAGGTTTTAAAAAACTTTACGTAGATTATCAAATAATGATAATCTAAAATATCCTGTTTACACACGACCATTACATAATGGTTTACAATACAAATATGTTACAACAAAATAAGTTTCTTGAATGCAGTTTTTACACAATATCATACAAGTATGGACTCCAAATCTCGTCCTTATTTAAGTATGCGACAGCGGAAGCTCTTAATAATCACCTGAGAATAAACATGCTTAAAACGTCAACAAAAATGTTGGTGAGTTATAGGTTTAACCTATATATATCAAATCATAATAATAGACCACAAGATTTCATATTTCAATACACATCCCATACATAGAGATAAAAATCATTCATATGGTGAAAACCTGGTAATCGACATTAACAAGATGCATATATAAGAATATCCCCATCATTCCGGGACACCCTTCTGATATGATATAAATTTCGAAGTACTAAAGCATCCGGTACTTTGGATGGGGTTTGTTAGGCCCAATAGATCTATCTTTAGGATTCGCGTCAATTAGGGTGTCTGTTCCCTAATTCTTAGATTACCAGACTTAATAAAAAGGGGCATATTCGATTTCGATAATTCAACCATAGAATGTAGTTTCACGTACTTGTGTCTATTTTGTAAATCATTTATAAAACCTGCATGTATTCTCATCCCAAAAATATTAGATTTTAAAAGTGGGACTATAACTCACTTTCACAGATTTTTACTTCGTCGGGAAGTAAGACTTGGCCACTGGTTGATTCACGAACCTATAACAATATATACATATATATCAAAGTATGTTCAAAATATATTTACAACACTTTTAATATATTTTGATGTTTTAAGTTTATTAAGTCAGCTGTCCTCGTTAGTAACCTACAACTAGTTGTCCACAGTTAGATGTACAGAAATAAATCGATAAAAATTATCTTGAATCAATCCACGACCCAGTGTATACGTATCTCAGTATTGATCACAACTCAAACTATATATATTTTGGAATCAACCTCAACCCTGTATAGCTAACTCCAACATTCACATATAGAGTGTCTATGGTTGTTCCGAAATATATATAGATGTGTCGACATGATAGGTCGAAACATTGTATACGTGTCTATGGTATCTCAAGATTACATAATATACAATACAAGTTGATTAAGTTTTGGTTGGAATAGATTTGTTACCAATTTTCACGTAGCTAAAATGAGAAAAATTATCCAATCTTGTTTTACCCATAACTTCTTCATTTTAAATCCGTTTTGAGTGAATCAAATTGCTATGGTTTCATATTGAACTCTATTTTATGAATCTAAACAGAAAAAGTATAGGTTTATAGTCAGAAAAATAAGTTACAAGTCGTTTTTGTAAAGGTAGTCATTTCAGTCGAAAGAACGACGTCTAGATGACCATTTTAGAAAACATACTTCCACTTTGAGTTTAACCATAATTTTTGGATATAGTTTCACGTTCATAATAAAAATCATTTTCTCAGAATAACAACTTTTAAATCAAAGTTTATCATAGTTTTTAATTAACTAACCCAGAACAGCCCGCGGTGTTACTACGACGGCGTAAATCCGGTTTTACGGTGTTTTTCGTGTTTCCAGGTTTTAAATCATTAAGTTAGCATATCATATAGATATAGAACATGTGTTTAGTTGATTTTAAAAGTCAAGTTAGAAGGATTAACTTTTGTTTGCGAACAAGTTTAGAATTAACTAAACTATGTTCTAGTGATTACAAGTTTAAACCTTCGAATAAGATAGCTTTATATGTATGAATCGAATGATGTTATGAACATCATTACTACCTTAAGTTCCTTGGATAAACCTACTGGAAAAGAGAAAAATGGATCTAGCTTCAACGGATCCTTGGATGGCTCGAAGTTCTTGAAGCAGAATCATGACACGAAAACAAGTTCAAGTAAGATCATCACTTGAAATAAGATTGTTATAGTTATAGAAATTGAACCAAAGTTTGAATATGATTATTACCTTGTATTAGAATGATAACCTACTGTAAGAAACAAAGATTTCTTGAGGTTGGATGATCACCTTACAAGATTGGAAGTGAGCTAGCAAACTTGAAAGTATTCTTGATTTTATGAAACTAGAACTTTTGAAATTTATGAAGAACACTTAGAACTTGAAGATAGAACTTGAGAGAGATCAATTAGATGAAGAAAATTGAAGAATGAAAGTGTTTGTAGGTGTTTTTGGTCGTTGGTGTATGGATTAGATATAAAGGATATGTAATTTTGTTTTCATGTAAATAAGTCATGAATGATTACTCATATTTTTGTAATTTTATGAGATATTTCATGCTAGTTGCCAAATGATGGTTCCCACATGTGTTAGGTGACTCACATGGGCTGCTAAGAGCTGATCATTGGAGTGTATATACCAATAGTACATACATCTAAAAGCTGTGTATTGTACGAGTACGAATACGGGTGCATACGAGTAGAATTGTTGATGAAACTGAACGAGGATGTAATTGTAAGCATTTTTGTTAAGTAGAAGTATTTTGATAAGTGTCTTGAAGTCTTTCAAAAGTGTATGAATACATATTAAAACACTACATGTATATACATTTTAACTGAGTCGTTAAGTCATCGTTAGTCGTTACATGTAAATGTTGTTTTGAAACCTTTAGGTTAACGATCTTGTTGAATGTTGTTAACCCATTGTTTATTATAACAAATGAGATGTTAAATTATTATATTATCATGATATTATGATATATAATATATCTTAGTATGATGTATATACAGTTAAATGTCGTTACAACGATAATCGTTACATATATGTCTCGTTTCGAAATCATTAAGTTAGTAGCCTTATTTTTACATATGTATTTCATTGTTAATACACTTAATAATATATTTACTTATCATTTAACATAATTAACCAAGTGTATCAATATCTTAATATGATTCATATGTACCTAGTAAGACGTTGTTATAACGATAATCGTTATATATATCGTTTTCGAGTTTCTTAAATTAATAGTCTCATTTTTATGTATATAACTCATTGTTAAAATACCTAATGAGATACATACTTATAATAAAAACATGTTAACTATATATATAACCATATATATGTCATCGTATAGTTTTTACAAGTTTTAACGTTCGTGAATCACCGGTCAACTTGGGTGGTCAATTGTCTATATGAAACATATTTCAATTAATCAAGTCTTAACAAGTTTGATTGCTTAACATGTTGGAAACATTTAATCATGTAAATATCAATCTCAATTAATATATATAAACATGGAAAAGTTCGGGTCACTACATGTCAGGCCCGATAGATCTATCAACAGGATTCGCGTTTACAATACCGCTGTAAATAATAGTTACCAAGCTACAGGGAAGTATGCCAGTGGTACAACTCAACGTAGAATATATTTTTCAGTTACTTGTGTCCATAACGTAAAACATAAAATACATGTATTCTCATCCCGAAATACTTAGAGTTTAAAAGTGGGACTATATACTCACTTTCGTCTTGAAGATATGTAATTTTGACTTGGTCTCCGATTGATATCACGAACCTATCCATATATAATATATCAATACCTTTTCTTTTTAAACAATCGTCACATATATATACTTATAATACTTTTAATACTTTTAATAATTCCTTAGTCCGTAGTTAGCAGTCCGATGTTAGTAATTCAATTTTAAATGGTTCATTTTTAGGTGTTTAATAAACCCCCAACGAAATAAATAAAACCCCCATCGTATATGTATTGGTCGAGATTAATCTTGACCCATGGTACCGGTGTTGTCAAATGACGTGTTGCGTACATAAAGTACCGGTGTTGTCAAATGACGTGTTGCGTACAATCATGGGAATCTTATGATTAATCTTCTCGTATTATTTACGGGTGATCCTGAACCATATAAAATTAAATTATGAGTACATATATATGAAATATCATGTTATTTTAAAAATATGTGATTTATTTAATTTTCTCCAATTATTTTCGTAGCTAAACTAGTCTTAGATATCCGATCTCGTTTTGGTCATAGTTTCTTCGTTACAACTCCGTTTTCGTTGGTTCAACTTTCCACTTCCTTGGATCGAGTCCCTCTTTAAGAATATGAACTGTAAATACCTTAGTTTGTATTCGAAATCACAGGTCATAGGTCAAACTTTAGTGAAACTTATGAAGTTAATCATTTTTGTTACAAAAATATCATTTAATGACCATTTTTCTAAAAATACTTATACTTTGAATTAAATCATGAAATTTTTATGTGTTAACATATTCATAAGAAATATCATTTTTCCAGAATATAAACCTCCAATTCAAAGTTCAAGATGGTTTTTAATTATCCAACCCAAAACAGCCCCCGGTTACACTCCGACGTCGTAAATTCAGTTTTTAAGGTGTTCTTTGAAAAACCAAGTTATACCTTGTTAAATTAGCATATATTTATGTTATATTACAGGTCTTGAAGTATTTTAAAAGTTAAGTTAGAAGGATCTATTTAGTTTGCAAACAAGTTTGAAAACATTCAAACTATGTTCTTGTTGTTAAAATTTTATACCACAAAATAAGATAGCTATATATATATGAATCGAATAAGGTTATGAACAAAGTTACTACCTCAAGTTACTTGGACAAGATTGCTGTAAAAGAGGAGTAAAAACCTAGAACCAAAAGAGTGATGGAATTGGATGAAAGATTGGAAGTAAACTTGTGTTCTTGGAAGGATTCTTGAAGTGTTTTTGTAAGGGTTTTCTTATGGTGATTAAGTGATGTTTTTATGGCTAGATCTTCATGGATTTTAGCTGAATGGTTATGGAGTTTCTTAAGAGTGTGTTTTTGGTTAAAGAAATGAGGTAGTAAAATTTGAAAATGGAAGATGTATTTAAGGCCATAAAAACATGATTAATGGAAAAACATGGACAAAATTTCATGTTGTATTTTTATGTAATTAGTCATACTAAACATCAAAAGTAGTTACCTTATACATAAGGCATGAACAAGAGAGTTACCTTATACATAAGGCATGAACAAGGACTGGTTGGTGGTGATTTGATGTGTATATACCAATAGTAAATACGTATAGAAGCTAGGTATGATACGAGTACATGTACTCTAGATATACGTATAGAAATTTTGTGAAAAATGGAATGAGAATTCAAATATAGCTATCTTTTGTGAATATACTTATATTGTTTTATGTATTTAAGTCTGTAAAAAGTGATTAAATACATTATATATACGATATATGTATAAACATTATAGGTTATAAGTATTTATATCAAATAACGTTACGTATGGTTATTGTTTTGAAAACTTAAGTTAGTAGTTTCAAAATATACTTATAACTTATTGTTATTAATACAAAATGAGGTATTAAAACATCCTTAGATCATGTTAAATATGTATATATACATATATATACACAAACATATAATTATCATATGTTATATAGTTCGTGATATCATCGGTCAAACTAGACGGTCAAACGTTGTGTAAATCTCTTTTCAAAAACATAAATCTCATCAATTTGGATTACTTATCATGTTGGTAAGGTTTAATTTATGTAAATATTATTCTTATAAGTATAGAACGATCGAAAAAGTGCGGGTCATTACAAGATCACAACTCAAAGTATATATATTTTTGGAATCAACCTCAACCCTGTATACCTAACTCCAACATTACTGCATATAGAGTATCTATGGTTGTTCCAAATAATATATATAAATGGGTCGATATGATATGTCAAAACATTTGCATATGTGTCTATGGTATCCCAAGATTACATAATATATTAGAATAAATGTATAATACAATATAAGTTAGCTAGGATATGATTAATATAGATTTGTCACCAATTTTCACGTAGCTACAACAAGCAAAAATATCCAATCTTGTTTTACCCATAACTTCTTCGTTTTAAATCCGTTTGGAGTGTTTCAAGTTGCTATGGTTTCATATTGAACTTAAGTTTATGAATCTAAACAGAAATGTATAAGTTTATAGACAGAAATACAGGTTACAAGTCATGTTTGTAAAGGTAGTTATTTCAGTAGAAAGAACGACGTCTAGATGACCATTTTGGAAAACATACTTCCACTTTGAGTTTAACCATGATTTTTGGATATAGTTTCATGTTCATAAGAAAAATCATTTTCCCAGAAGAACAACTTTTAAATCAAAGTTTATCATAGTTTTTAATTAACTAACCCAAAACAGCCAGCGGTGTTACTACGACAGCGTATATCCGATTTTACGGTGTTTTTCGTGTTTTACTGAAATGCCCCGTTCATATACAATATAAACGATTCACAATAGTTGATATCATCGCGAGGTATTTGACCTCTATATGATACATTTTACAAACATTGCATTCGTTTTTTAAAGACAAACTTTCATTTACATCGAAAGTTGACGGCATGCATACCATTTCATAATATATCCAACTATAATTGACTTAATAATAATCTTGATGACCTCAGTGACTCGAATGCAACTCCTTTTGAAATATGTCATGAATGACTCCAAGTAATATTTTTAAAATGAGCAAATGTACAGCGAAAGATTTCTTTCATACCTGAGAATAAACATGCTTTAAAATGTCAACCAAAAGGTTGGTGAGTTCATAAGTTTATCATAAACAATAAAAAATTCATCATTTTGATAGACCACAAGATTTAAATGCTGCACGGTACAAATGGGCCCGAATCCTATACCCACCAGGAATGTACATGCGATATCTTTTAAATACAGTACACCTTTCTTGTGTACGAAACCATTTTTCATAAATCTTAGTAACCGTACACATATCTTGTGTACAAAAATATCATACACATAACCTGTGTATAAAATCATTCTCTCGATACATAACATTCACTTTTCATTTATTGCTTGGCTTGGTAACCGACCTTAACATATAATGCGCATAATAATATCCCCAAAACAGAACATCTCGTCTGTATAATAATCATATAAACTTCGAAGTACTAACCACCACGCCCACTAGCCCTTCCGTCTAGTGAACATTCTGGATGAGGGTGTTAAACCCGGTAGCTACCTTTAGGATTCACGTCAATTAGGCGTGCACTAATTCTCAAAATTAGTGATGTTCCATAATTCTTAGGTTACCAAGCAATAATAATTAGGGGAAAAATATTCATATCAATTGTGGAAATTATCACGTCCACATAATTCAATGGTGGCAATTATCACGTCTACATAATTCATTCGAGGAATGTTTTGCTTGTGTCTATCTCGTCAAACATTTATAAAAGCATTTCATGTATTCGCAGTTCAAAATGTATTTCAAAAGCATTTAATAAAGCAGTTGTAAAAACAGCGCATGTATTCTCAGTCCCAAAAATGTAAAGAGTAAAAGGGAGCAAATGAACTCACATAATGTATTTTGTAGTAAAAATACATATGACGACATTGAACAATATAAGGTTGGCCTCGGATTCACGAACCTATATCAAGTATATATATTAACACATATCCCATTTAATCAACTAAGTTTACTTATATTTTATAATTTATTAAAATTAGTATTTTTAAATATAATTATTCTTGTAATAAATATATAATTTAATTAAAGTTTTATCAATATAAATAGAAATATATTAGTTAATAACATACTAGTATGTAATATTAGTTGACTTGTAATGTATTTTTGTATAGATAACATTTGTTTGTGAAAAATAATAATTATAATAATACTAGAAATAATAATAGTAATGATAATAATAAAAATGATAATACTCTTAATAATAATGATAATACTAATAAAAACGTTATATGTTAATAATGATAATAATAATAATAAAAGTGATAAAATAATAGTAATAATAATAATAATAATGTTAGTAATGATAATAAAGATAATAATACTAAAATTAATAATAGTAGCTACCTCCACAAGAAAAGGCTTTAAAAATAATGCCCTCGCCGGGACTTGAACCCGCGACCTGTCGCTCACTCGAAACACCTTTAAACCACTCATCCATTCCATTTTATTTAATAAATTCTTAGAAGTAATGCATTTAAATAGAGATTCGGATCCAATGTTTAGTTCACCATCAGCCCAACATCATATTCAGCCCAACTACACAAATCATTCACGGCCCATTCTGAGAATGTAATCTCGGCCCACTAACTGAAGGAAGGTTCATGACCCAGTTGTAAACCCATGTAAACACAAATAGTCCAACAGCAGAAGTTCACGGCCCAGTGCACTACAGGATCACGGCCCAACAGGCCCACACTCTTAGAATAGTTTTTATTGGAAAAAAATATTTGCACACTCATGGTTTCGAACCCAAGACCTCTTAGATAGTCACAAACACCCCAAACCATCTAATCTATCATGCTTTTTTGTTATTATAACCATTTTAATTACTTTTATAATATATAACAGTTTTGTCATCATCATCTTACGTTAATATCATCATCATCTATCATTATACCCGCATCATCATCTTCTCATTATAATCATCATCATCATATCGTGTATTATCATGATCATCTACATCATCATCGTCATCCCATCCTAATCTATACATGAATCATCATAATTATTTTCATAATTATCAATTATCATTTTAATCATTATCACTATCATCATCTTTATGTATTCGTTTAACATCAAACCCGTTCCTATTAAATTTTCCATTCATTATCATCTTTTTATCACCATTCTAGTCAAAACGTGCTACTCTCCATATCTTTAATCATACACGAATATAAAAAAAAGGAGATGTCAATTTAAGAGACCCATGTTAGTCGGCCATGAAGTGTCCTACTAACTTATTTGATAACCCACCATACTTTAATATTCTATAACCCAAGTTGCTAAGACTTTAAACATTTTCTATTGATAGCTCCCTAAATTAATAATAGTATAACTTAAACTTAGGCATTAGAAAATTCAATATCTTCATAATCATTATCATTACCTTCATTACCTCGCCACTGTATCATCCTTATCCCTTCAATCTGCAGCAGAATACAGACGTGAGTAATAGCAGTAGAAGAACAGCGAAAATGGTGATGTTTTGGGGTTGTGTTGGGTCAGTTCGAAAGATTGCAACAACAGAAATAATATAGCAGCTATAGTGGCATTTGACAGTTGCAAAAAGCAGTAGGAAATAAAGGAAGTAGAGGTTGCTTGTTTGGGTTCGATGTTTGCTGAATCAAGAGAGAAAAGAAGAGAGAGAGGAGAAGATAATGGTGAGGTTTTCGGTAATCTAGTGATGACCAATACAGAAACATCCATAGGTTTTAATGACGGTTGTAGTGGTTTGATCAAAGGTTAGTCAAGGAACACATTTAGTAGAGAGAGAGAGAGAGAGAAGAGAAGTAGAGAGATAGCAGTTAGAGGTGATGAGGATAGTATGGTGATCGATGGTGGAAGGTTGAAGTTTAGGGTGGTGGTTTGTTAATGGTGGTGATTAATAGTTAAACAGAGAAAGAGTAGTGGATAATCTTGTTAGGGATCGGAGTGATGATGGTTCTATGTTAAACCGAAAATAGAAATAGAAAGAATGACTGGGTTTGTGTTGGTTTTGCAAAAGAGGAACACAAGTTGTCCAAGGTTGTTCTTCTCGGTAAATTAGGAGCAAGGAAGAGAGGTGTTCAAGTTGGTTTCGTAAACGAACGAAAGAAGAACACACTAGTGAGTAAGATGGTTTGGGTTGGTTCTAGGTTTTGATCCCAGAAAGAAAAGAAAACAAAGTGTGAAAGTTTTTGATATAATATCACATTCATATACTTGTATTCATATATAAGATAGTAATAGAAGAGTTAAAGAGATGATGGAGTGTATGATATCTATATGTACGTGTAATGCATATGTGATTATGTATGTAGGTTGTGATTGGTTGAGCATAAAGCAAACAGAATAAAGTTAATCAATATCCTTGAATAATTCACTTGTTAAATATCGATAATTGGTTGACAAAACTTTCAATCAAAGGAAAATTAAGAAAAGGAGAAAGTGACATCAAACAGATTTTGTTTGTGTTTATAACAATTGGATCGGTATGTTAGATCAAATAGACAAATTAAATAGTTTAGATAGCGATGTTAAACAGAATTTAGATTTGTCTGTGTTTTATAAATATTAATACTAAATCTATTAATATAATAATACTAATAATAATTATATTTATAATATCTATAAAATTATTAAATAATAATAATGATATTAACTATAAAAATGATAATAATAATAATAATAATAATACTATTACTCATGATAATAATACTAATTTGTATTATACATATATATGTATTTACAAGCAATTGTTCGTGAATCGTCGGGCACAGTCAAAGGTCAATTGAATATATGAACATCGTTTCAAAATTTTCTAGACTCAACATCACATACTTTGCTTATCGTATTGAAATCATATACAGATTAAGTTTAAATTTAGTCGAAAATTCTCGAGTCGTCACAGTACCTACCCGTTAAAGAAATTTCGTCCCGAAATTTGAGTGAGGTGGTCATGGCTAACAATAAAAATGTTTTCATGACGAATATGAGTCGATAAATAGAGTTTTATTACCATTGAGTAATATGAATAAGACATTTCGATTACTTGAAGAGTACGAGTGAAGCTATCACTAAATAGTGAAATGAGGAAAAATATGTTTGGTCATAACTTTTGACGTAGTCGTGGTGGAATTTCGGAATTCAAAGGATTCAAAAGAAAATCTTGAAAATCTATAAGATCTGATTCTTCGAGACTTAAGGAAATTAGGATCTCTTTAATTAAATGCGATGATTTGTCCCGATTACTACGTCTGATATTTCCATTATAAATTTACCTTTTCCGTTCCATTAGTTTGTACCACTTCTATACTCAATTTCCAATTTCAAAAGATTGTGAAAATGCTTAATCCCGTTCTAATTCTTGTCCTTATCCTTACTATCGCAACAATCATTCTCCTTTTCTAACTACCACCGGAGGAATCTGTTTTCTTCTACTTCGCCCTTGGGGTTATAATATTTTTAATTCTCCCGTGTCTTTATGTTGCGATAAACATTGATATACACGGTTTGTAATTTATGTATTGTTATCGGGCTTTATATTCTCCCTTATATTTCGGAGCTCTTTGCTTTTTTATTCTCTTCTCAACTCTAAGTACAACAAGTAATGGTCCATAATTCGTAGGTATGGTGTTTCGAATGAATGTGGCTAATGTTCTAAGTGAGAAATTGTGATAGCATGATCTTGATTGGTTAAATTACCAGAATTCAAGAGAAAAGATAGAACTATCTGGAATTTATGTTTTTGATATGTTTAGAGATTAGGTAGGATGTAAAAGTCGTGTAACATGGCACATGATGACGTTATAGTCTGTGAATCATCATGTTTCATTAGAAACTCAGCATGACTTACTGTAATATAATCACGTTGATCAAGTGTCATTATATTATACTAACTCATACATCAGTTCCCAACACTACTTCAAAACATTCATACTTTAAATTCGAATTTTTCAGAATTTAGAAACTAAAATAGTTTCCTTTTATGGTATATCACAGATAGCGCGGAGAGATAATTAATTTTGGACGAGAACATTTATGAAAATATCCTCAGAAATATCGAAGATATTTATGTTGATATTTTGGAATTTCTAAGATCGAAGGTTGATGAAGAAAGATTTTTCCATAAAATTTAACATGAGTACGGAGCAAGATATTCGTTGAAGGTTTCATCGGATCCAGAATTATCTGGATTCTTTGAATATATGGTATAGTTCTTGTATTAGTCCTTGGTCTCCTTCGTGGTTAGCTCAATCCGTTTTCCAGTTCCAACTTTTCTGAGTTTTTCCAACATACTATTCTTTATCATCAAACTTCCGATGATTAAGGTTGTTTACGGTTGTCTACGGTTTCTACTGCTTCATTCAGCTTTTTCAACATTTAGAGTATTGATTTGTGACTGAGTACTTTTCAGAATTTCAGAATAAAAGATCATAATTCTAAGAGATAAATGTCATACATATAACTGTTGATGTAGATATGCTGTGAGTTTTCAAAGTACTGATTGCTGATTCTCGGTAATTGGTATGGCAGTTCTCGTTACAAGATGCGGATGAGTTCATGATAAGACTTCAATAGATAAATATAGTGTTTTGTCGAAGAGATTTAAGCCAAGTAGCAATGAGGTTGCTGGTACGTCTGCTGGTAATATGATGGAATATAAAAAGTTCCCCGGTAACAATAAAAGAGCACTCATATATATCAAGGTTATAATAAGGTTGTTTCGAACGAAAAAATCGAAGTTGACTTGTTGGAGCTGTGACAAAATTGGCTAATTTGGAAAGAGATTGCAAAGTTATTTTCGATAATAATAACGCTAAAGGAATTAGCACAGCTACGCGTTAAACGTTTACTCAGGTTTCGAGAGTTTTTCAGGTGCATAACTATATGCATTATACTTCCTCTCGTTGATAACGTGTGATTGGATCATCCTCTTGATTGAGGTATTTTCAAGAATCATGGAAGGTTTGAACGCAGATTGTAATCATCAAGATACAAACGAGGTTTAAGATGAAATCAAGTGGCAAACTTGAAGAAATGTTTAGTTTCATATGTTATAATCAATATTTTAATTCATTTTAATTGTTCAATGTTATTAGTGCACAGTCGATAGTCCATAGTTAACAGTTCAATAATTCATATATAGTTTAATATATAATATTCGAATTAATTAATAAGTATCGTGACCCGTGTACATGTCTCAGACTCGATCACAACTCAAACTATATATATTATTGTAGAATCAACCTCAACCCTGTATAGCTAACTCCAGCATTACTGCATATAGAGTGTCTATGGTTATTCCAAATAATATATATAGATGCGTCGATATGATATGTCAAAACCTTGTGTACGTGTCCCGATATTTAAAGTGCGTAAAATAAATGACAGAAATTAAATGACGATAAATAAAATTACGAGAATTAAAATTGTAATAAATAAATTGCGATAAATAGAAGGTAATACGGAATTAACAGTTAGCTAGGAACAGTTAGCTAGGAACAGTTAGCGTGGATTCTTAACAAAATTTCCTTATAGTTAATTTATTTGTTTCTAACAAACTTTATTTTGTCCAATGTTTTCTTCATTATGCCACTTGTTGGATTCTAATAGGTCAAAATCCAAACATGAAATTGAATGAAAATGGTAATTCTGCGGTGAACGGATACGTATATCTTGTGGATGTAAGTAGGATAGTAAATGACTGTTGAATCAGATTCGAAGAATGTACAATGTAACTTATGAATGTGAAATCTAAATATTCCTCGGGTATTACTTACCCGTTAAAATATTTTCATCATTAACAGTTTGTACGAAAGAATTTTCAATTACAATCTTTATGAAAATATATATACATATATATTTTCTTCAGATGTAATTATGGATTTAATGAGTCAATTTGATATTAAACTCATTTGATTTTTGGTTTGAGCTAGAATAAATATCTCTAAAACTTTTAGAAACCACATATTCTTCGCAGAATATTTCTTCAATGAAGTTATGAATTGATACTTCATCGTTCATTGTTGTTGGTACTCCTTGGTATCTATGGTGTGTATGACGTTGATGTTCATGTTCATGTGACAGATTGTGAAGTTGAGGTTTGCGATGCGGTTGTTGTTGGTGGTACTGGTGTTATCTGAAAGGACCCGTCCTAATCCACCTGGACGAAGTCATCAACATTTGGTCCCATTGCGATGATCGGCTCCAAGTAATGTCCTTATATCGAGCAAATGCACAGCGAAAGACTTAATTCGTACCTGAGAATAAACATGCTTTAAAGTGTCAACCAAAAGGTTGGTGAGTTCATAGGTTTATCATAACAATCATTTCAATATGTTAATAGACCACAAGATTTCATAATCATAAACATAATACACTCGCAAGTGTATGTAAAGCATTCTAAGTGGTTGAGCACTTGGTAACCATACTTAACATTTAATCAACGTCGCATATTCCCTTTATTATGAAATCTCAATACATCGTACCAAGTGTAGTCACCAAAACGAAGTACTGTGCAACCGTTGAATACTGGTCGTCCAGTCCGGTTGAGGTCGTCAGGCCCGATAGATCTATCAACAGGATTCGCGTTTACAATACCCATGTAAATAGTAGTTACCAAGCTACAGGGAAATATGCCAGTGGTACAACTCAACGTAGAATATATTTTTAAGTACTTGTGTCTATTTTGTAAACATTTATAAAATCAGCGCATGTATTCTCAGCCCAAAAATATATATTGCAAAAGCAATTAAAAAGGGAGCAAATGAAACTCACTTTTTCCTTGAAGGTATTTAATTCGACTTGGTCACCGATAGATATCACGAACCTAACCATATATATAATATATCAACATATTTTCTTTTTAAGTAATCATTTTATATATATATATATATATATATATATATATATATATATATATATATATATATATATATATATATATATTTATATATACTTTTAATACTTTTAATATTTTCTTAGTCCGTAGTTAGCAGTCCGATGTTAGTGGTCCACAATTAGTTGCTTAAATAAAATAAATAAAGACCCCATCGTATTCGTATTGATCAGAATTAATCTCGACCCATGGTACCATGTTGTCAAATGACGTGTTGCGTACATAAAGTACCGTGTTGTCAAATAACGTGTTGCGTACAATCATGAGGTCTTATGATTAATCTTCTCGTGTTGTTTACGGGTGGTCCAGAAATATATAAAATCAAATCATAAGTAATTATATATAAAATATCATATGAATTAGAAAAGATATGATTAATTTACTTTTTCTCCAAATATTTTCGTAGCTAAACTAGCTTCGGATACCCAATCTTGTTTTAGTCGTAGTTTCTTCATTACAACTCCGTTTTTGTTGGTTCAACTTGCCACTTCCTTGGATCGAGTCAAATTTTAAGAATATGAACTGAAAATACCTTAGTTTGTATTCGAAATCATAGGTTATAGGTCAAACTTTGGTGAAATTTATGAAAGTGATCATTTTCCATCATAAAAACAACATTTAATGATCATTTTTCTAAAAATACTTACACTTTGAGTTAAATCATGAAATTTTTATCTGTTAACATATTCATAAGAAATATCATTTTTCCAGAACATGAACTTCCAATTCAAAGTTCAAGATGGTTTTTAATTATCCAACCCAAAACAGCCCCGGTTGCACTCTGACGACGTAGATTCAGTTTTTAAGATGTTCTTTTTAAAACCAAGTTATATCTTGTTAGGTTAGCATATCATTATGATATATTACAGGTCTTGAAGTGTTTTAAAAGTCAAGTTAGAAGGATCTATTTAGTTTGTGAACAAGTTTGAAATCATTCAAACTATGTTCTTGTTGTTAAAATTTTATACCACAAAATAAGATAGCTATATAAATATGAATTGAATATGATTATGAACAAGGTTACTACCTCAAGTTACTTGGATAAAGTTACTGCAAAAGATTAGAAATAATCTTGGAATCAAAGAGTGGTGGAGTTAGATCAAAAGGTTGGAAGTAAACTTCTTCAAATGGGTGGTTATTTTGATATGTTCTTGAAAGAGTTTTCTTATGGTGTTTAAGGCTTGTAATTGAAGCTAAATGATGGGGAAAATGCTTGAAGATGATCAAGTATGAAGTTAGGAGTATTTTGAGAGAGAAATGAGGGTGTAGGTATGAGAAAATGGAGTGAAGAAATGGTGTTCATTTATAAAAACTTTTTTAGTTTATAAAGAAAGAAAAGGATTCCTAATTTTGTTTTCTTACTAATAATTCATACTACTTGACAAATCCTGGTTACCTCATATCTAGGGCAGTAATAATGTTGATTAGGATGTTGATTTGATGTGTATATACTAATAGTAAATACATATAGAAGCTGGGTATGATACGGGTACATATACCCAAAGATATACGTATAGAAATCTTGAGGAAACGGAACGAGAATTCAAATATAACTATCTTTTGTGAATATACTTATATTGTTTTATGTATTTAAGTCCTTAAAAAGTGATTAAATACATTATATATACGATACATGTATAAGCATTATAGATTATAAGTATATATATCAAAGAATGTTACATATAGTTATCGTTTTGAAAACTTAAGTTAGTAGTTTCAAAATATACTTATAACTCATTGTCATTAGTACACAATGAGATGTTAAACCATCCTTAGATCATTTTAAATATATATAAATACATATATATACACAAACGTATAATTATCGTATGTTATATAGTTCGTGATATCATCGGTCATATTGGACGGTCAAACGTTGTGTAAAACTCTTTTCAAAAACACAAGTCTCAACAATTTGGATTGCTTATCATGTTGGTATGGTTTAATTTATATAAATATTAATCTCATAAGTATAATTTGGTCGGAAAATTCCGGGTCATTACAGTACCTACCCGTTAAAGAAATTTCGTCCCCGAAATTTGATAGAGGTTGTTATGGATAACAATAAGAAGGTTTTCATGAAAAATATAAGGTGATAATGGAGTTTTATCATCATTGAGTAATGTAGATAAAACGATTCGATTATGTGAAGAATATAAATGAGACTATCGTAAAAGAGTGAGATGAGTAAAATATATTCGTCTTAACCGATGATGTAGTTATGATTGATTTCCAGGATTTAAAGAGAATCTTACGTAATAAGATTTGGTTCTTTGGTGATTAAGGAAATCAGGATCTTCTTTGATTATAAGCAATAATCTGTTTCGATTGCTCTGTCGGATATTTCACTATAAATTCACCCCTTCGTTTCCTTATTTTCCACGACGCACACCTTCTATTCTTTCTCCCTTGATTCTTACTTTAAAGCATTCATCAATATGCTCCATCCAGTCCTGATTCTTGATATACTCCTAACTTTTATATCTGTCATTCTTCTTTTTTATCTACCACCAGAAGAATCTATTTACTTCTACTATACTCTTGTGTTTATAGTGTTTCTAATTCTCCCATGTCTCTATATTGCTATCTGCATCGATATACACGGTTTATAATTTCGGGGTTATTATCGGAGTTTATATTCTTCATTATTTTTCGGAGCTTCATGCTTTCGTTTTCTCTTCCCGACCTCGAGTCAAGCGAGTAATGGTCCGGAATTCGTAGATATGAAATTCAGAATGAACATAGCTAATGCTCTAAGAAGAAAATGGTAATAGAACGATTTTGATTTGTTAAATTACCAGAATACCCTGGAGAAGACCGAGTCATCCAGAAAAATATTCTCTTAATATGTTTAGAGATTAGATACAATGTAAGAGTCGTGTAAATGGCACATGATGACGGTACTGTGAATCATCATGCTTCATTAGAAACTCAGCATGACTTACTGTAATATAATGACGTTGATCAGATGTCATTATATTATACTAATCCATGCTTCAGTTCCCAACACTACTTCAAAACATTCATATTTTAAACTCAAAGATTTCAGAATTTAGAAACTAACACAGTTTCTTTTATGTTGCAGATATTACGGAGAGATAAATGATCTCAGATAAGAATAGTTGTGAAAATATCGCCAGAAATATGGAGGATATTTTTAATAGAACATACGAGAATATCTTAGAATTTCTAATATCAATGGATGATGAAGAAAATTTGTCTGTGAAGGTTTAGAAAGAGAAATAAGATGTTTGCTAACGATTTCAGCAGGCACAGAATCATTTGGATTCTTTGAAGGAAAACTTATTCTTTGTGATTTGTCCACGGCTTTCTTCATAGTTTCGCATAATCCGTTTTTCGGTACTAAATTTTCTATCGAGCATTCCTAACACTCCTTTCTTTATCATCAAACTTTTGGCCATTAAGATCATCTACAACATGCTGCTTCGTCAGCATTTTCAAAGTTAACTGATCTGGGTCATCGGTTATCAAACCGAGGTAGTTTCAGGAGAATTGTGTTTTTAGAATGATTAATTGCTGATGGTAATATTGTGGAATATAAAAGGTTCCCCAGTAACAATAAAGAGTACGCATATATATCACGGTTATAATAAAGTTGTTTCGGATGAAAAGTCGGAGTTGACTTGCTGGAGCTGTGACAAAATTAGCTACTTTAGAAAGGGATTGCAAAACGATCTTCGGTAATAACAATGTCAAAGGAACTAGAACAGATACGTGTCAAACGTTTACTCAGTTTCCGAGGGTTTTTTAGGCGCATAACTATATGCATCAATCTTTTCTTACGTAGATGAAGTGCGGTTGGTTTATCCTCTCGATTGAGGTGTTTTTAAGAATCATGATAGATTTGAACGCTGATTGTAATCGTCGAGATACAATGAGGTTTAAGATGAAATCAAGTGGCAATCTTGAAGAAATGTTTAGTTTCATATGTTATAATCAATATTTTAATTCATTTTAATTTTTCAATGTCATTAGTCCACAGTCGATAGTCCACAGTAACAGTCCAATAATTTATATATAGTTTAATATATAATATACGAATTAATTAATACGTGTCGTGACCCGTATACGTCTCAGACTCGATCACAACTCAAACTATATATATTATTGTAGAATCAACCTCAACCCTGTATAGAGAACTCGATCATTACTGCATATAGGGTGTCTATGGTGATTCCAAATAATATATATAGATGCGTCGATATGATATGTCAAAACATTGTATACGTGTCCCGATATTTAAAGTGCGTAAAATAATTACAGAAATTAAATGACGATAAATAAAAGTGCGATAATTAAATTGCGATAAATAAACTGCGATAAATAAAATGTAATCAGTTAGCTAGGAACAGTTAGCTGGAACAGTTAGCGTGGATTCTTAACAAAAATTTTCATAGTTAATTTGTTTGTTTCTAACAGATTTTATTTTGTCATATGTTTTCTTCATATGCCACTTGTTGGATTCTGGGAAGTCAAAATCCAAATATGAAATTGAATGAAAATGGTTATTCTGCGGTGAACAGATACGTATATCGGTGGTTGTAAGTAGGATAGTAAATGACTATTGAATCAGCTTCGACGAATGTACAATGTAACTTATTAAGATGAAATCTAATTATTCCTCGGGTATTACCTACCCGTTAAAAAAAAATTCACCATTAATATTTTGTACAAAAGAACTTTTAATTACAATCTTTATGAAAACATATATACATATATATTTTCTTCAGATGAAATCATGAATTTAATGAGTTAATATGATATTAATCTCATTTGCTTTTCGGTTTGAGCTAGAATAAGAAATCTCTAAAACTTTTTTGAAACCACATATTCTTCGCAGAATATCAATGAAGTTATGGATCAATACTTCATCGTTCATTATTGTTGGTACTCCTTGGTATCTATGGTGCGTATGATGTTGATGTTTGTGGGACAGATTATGATGTCGGGACGTGTGATGTGGATGTTGTTTGTTAGTGGTGATGATGGTATTGTTGATGTTATTGATGGTGGTGCTGATTATGCTGCTGGTGCTGCTGCTGGTGTTTGCAACCTTGGCACCATGTTCTCCAAAGCCGTCACGCGAGCGCGAAGTTCGTTAACTTCTGCTAGTACACCGGGATGATTGGCGGTTGGAGCGAGCGAATGAACAAGATTTGTAATATGGGATAGTATATAATCGTGACGAGATACTATAGAAATGAGAGAGAAAATGGTGTTTCGAATAGGTTCGTCGGTAAGTGCTTCAGGTTCATCGCCAAGAGGGCAATTTGGTGGATGGAATGGATTACATTCTTCTTGTCTCCAGTGATTTAGTATATTACGAACCCATCCCCAATTCATCCAGAATAGATGATGGGAAATTGGTTGATCCATTCCGGTGATGCTGCTTTCGGAGCCCGAATGGAAATCCATATCGGCATAACTGTCGGAATCTGAAGAATTCGAACTAGATGCGGAATCCATCTTGTATAATGGGGAAAATGAATTTTTGGTATGGAATAGATTAGAGGAGTTAGATTTGGTACTCTTCAATACATAATTTACATATGTATATATAATACCAAAATCCCGTAAATTACGGAGAATCTTTGAAAAGATATCAGTCAAAGTTCGCAATAACAGATATGATAAGATAAGAATTCGTCTATACACTATCAATGCAGTAAATGCAGTAAAACGTGTCTAGACTTATGAATGATAAGCAGGTAATTTCCTACGGATGATAAGCAGATGATTTCCGACTAGAAATGATAAGCAAAACTTTTGACATGTAGACACGGTCGAAGTCCAGACTCATTAATGCATCCTAACAACTACTAGTTAGACACACTAATGCAAGACCTGGTTCACTACGACCACCGCTCTGATACCAACTGAAAGGACCCGTCCTAATCCACCTGGACGAAGTCATCAACATTTGGTCCCATTGCGATGATCGGCTCCAAGTAATGTCCTTATATTGAGCAAATGCACAGCGGAAGACTTAATTCGTACCTGAGAATAAACATGCTTTAAAGTGTCAACCAAAAGGTTGGTGAGTTCATAGGTTTATCATAACAATCATTTCAATATGTTAATAGACCACAAGATTTCATAATCATAAACATAATACACTCGCAAGTGTATGTAAAGCATTCTAAGTGGTTGAGCACTTGGTAACCATACTTAACATTTAATCAACGTCAAATATTCCCTTTATTATGAAATCTCAATACACCGTACCAAGTGTAGTCACCAAAACGAAGTACTGTGCAACCGTTGAATACTGGTCGTCCAGTCCGGTTGAGGTCGTCAGGCCCGATAGATCTATCAACAGGATTCGCGTTTACAATACCCATGTAAATAGTAGTTACCAAGCTACAGGGAAATATGCCAGTGGTACAACTCAAAGTAGAATATATTTTTAAGTACTTGTGTCTATTTTGTAAACATTTATAAAAGCAGCGCATGTATTCTCAGCCCAAAAATATATATTGCAAAAGCAATTAAAAAGGGAGCAAATGAAACTCACTTTTGCCTTGAAGGTATTTAATTCGACTTGGTCTCCGATAGATATCACGAACCTAACCATATATATAATATATCAACATATTTTCTTTTTAAGTAATCGTTATATATATATATATATATATATATATATATATATATATATATATATATATATATATATATATATATATATATATATATATATATATATATATATATATATATATATATATATATATATATATATATATATATTTATATATACTTTTAATATTTTCTTAGTCCGTAGTTAGCAGTCCGATGTGAGTGGTCCACAATAAGTTGCTTAAATAAAATAAATAAAGACCCCATCGTATTCGTATTGATCAGAATTAATCTCGACCCATGGTACCATGTTGTCAAATGACGTGTTGCGTACATAAAGTACCGTGTTGTCAAATGACGTGTTGCGTACAATCATGAGGTCTTATGATTAATCTTCTCGTGTTGTTTACGGGTGGTCCTGAAATATATAAAATCAAATCATAAGTAATTATATATAAAATATCATATGAATTAGAAAAGATATGATTAATTTACTTTTTCTCCAAATATTTTCGTAGCTAAACTAGCTTCGGATACCCAATCTTGTTTTAGTCGTAGTTTCTTCATTACAACTACGTTTTTGTTGGTTCAACTTGCCACTTCCTTGGATCGAGTCAAATTTTAAGAATATGAACTGAAAATACCTTAGTTTGTATTCGAAATCATAGGGTATAGGTCAAACTTTGGTGAAACTTATGAAAGTGATCATTTTCCATCATAAAAACAACATTTAATGATCATTTTTCTAAAAATACTTACACTTTGAGTTAAATCATGAAATTTTTATGTGTTAACATATTCATAAGAAATATCATTTTTCCAGAACATGAACTTCCAATTCAAAGTTCAAGATGGTTTTTAATTATCCAACCCAAAACAGCCCCCGGTTGCACTCTGACGACGTAGATTCAGTTTTTAAGATGTTCTTTTTAAAACCAAGTTATATCTTGTTAGGTTAGCATATCATTATGATATATTACAGGTCTTGAAGTGTTTTAAAAGTCAAGTTAGAAGGATCTATTTAGTTTGTGAACAAGTTTGAAATCATTCAAACTATGTTCTTGTTGTTAAAATTTTATACCACAAAATAAGATAGCTATATAAATATGAATTGAATATGATTATGAACAAGGTTACTACCTCAAGTTACTTGGACAAAGTTACTGAAAAAGATTAGAAATAACCTTGGAATCAAAGAGTGGTGGAGTTAGATCAAAAGGTTGGAAGTAAACTTCTTCAAATGGGTGGTTATTTTGATATGTTCTTGAAAGAGTTTTCTTATGGTGTTTAAGGCTTGTAATTGAAGCTAAATGATGGGGAAAATGCTTGAAGATGATCAAGTATGAAGTTAGGAGTATTTTGAGAGAGAAATGAGGGTGTAGGTATGAGAAAATGGAGTGAAGAAATGGTGTTCATTTATAAAAACGTTTTTAGTTTATAAAGAAAGAAAAGGATTCCTAATTTTGTTTTCTTACTAATAATTCATACTACTTGACAAATCCTAGTTACCTCATATCTAGGGCAGTAATAATGTTGATTAGGATGTTGATTTGATGTGTATATACTAATAGTAAATACATATAGAAGCTGGGTATGATACGGGTACATATACCCTAGATATACGTATAGAAATCTTGAGGAAACGGAACGAGAATTCAAATATAACTATCTTTTGTGAATATACTTATATTGTTTTATGTATTTAAGTCCTTAAAAAGTGATTAAATACATTATATATACGATACATGTATAAGCATTATAGATTATAAGTATATATATCAAAGAATGTTACATATAGTTATCGTTTTGAAAACTTAAGTTAGTAGTTTCAAAATATACTTATAACTCATTGTCATTAGTACACAATGAGATGTTAAACCATCCTTAGATCATATTAAATATATATAAATACATATATATACACAAACGTATAATTATCGTATGTTATATAGTTCGTGATATCATCGGTCATATTGGACGGTCAAACGTTGTGTAAAACTCTTTTCAAAAACACAAGTCTCAACAATTTGGATTGCTTATCATGTTGGTATGGTTTAATTTATATAAATATTAATCTCATAAGTATAATTTGGTCGGAAAATTCCAGGTCATTACATTATCGGTGCTGTTGCTGAAGCTGGTAGGTTTTGTACCACGTTTTTTTTAGATTGATTATTTGAGCGCGAAGTTGGTTGACTTCTTCCTTTATTTCGGGATGATTGTCGGTTGGAACAAACGAATGAATAAGGTTTAGAATCTGAGATATTATGTAATCATGACGAGATATTCGAGAAATGAGGGTGAAAATGATATTTCAGACTGGTTCACCGGTAAGTGCTCCAGGTTCTTTGCCAATAGGTGGATTTGGGTGATGGAAAGGATCACCTTCTTTTTGTCTCTAATGATTAAGTAGGATACGAATCCATCAGATGAATTGGTTGATTCATTCTGGTGACACTGCATCTAAACAACTATCAGTTAGACACACTAATGCATGACCTGGTTCGCTAAGACCACCGCTCTGATACCAACTGAAATGCCCTATTCATATACAATATAAACGATTCACAATAGTTGATTTCATCGCGAGGTATTTGACCTCTATATGATACATTTTACAAACATTGCATTCGTTTTTTAAAGACAAACTTTCATTTACATCGAAAGTTGATGGCATGCATACCATTTCATAATATATCCAACTATAATTGACTTAATAATAATCTTGATGAACTCAATGACTCGAATGCAACTCCTTTTGAAATATGTCATGAATGACTCCAAGTAATATCTTTAAAATGAGCAAATGCACAGCGGAAGATTTCTTTCATACCTGAGAATAAACATGCTTTAAAGTGTCAACCAAAAGGTTGGTGAGTTCATAAGTTTATCATAAACAATAAAAAATTCATCATTTTGATAGACTACAAGATTTAAATGCTGCATGGTACAAATGGGCCCGAATCCTATACCCACCTGAAATGTACATGCGATATCTTTTAAATCCAGTACACCTTTCTTGTGTACGAAACCATTTTTCATAAATCTTAGTAACCGTACACATATCTCGTGTACAAAAATATCATACACATAACCTGTGTATAAAATCATTCTCTCGATACATAACATTCACTTTTCATTCATTGCTTGGCTTGGTAACCGACCTTAACATATAATGCGCATAATAATATCCCCGAAACAGAATATATTTGTCTGTATAATAATCATATAAACTTCGAAGTACTAAACACCACGCCCACTAGCCCTTCTGTCTAGTGAACATTCTGGGTGGGGGTGTTAAACCCGGTAGCTATCTTTAGGATTCGCGTCAATTAGGCGTGCACTAATTCTCAAAATTAGTGATGTTCCCTAATTCTTAGGTTATCAAGCAATAATAATCAGGGGGAAAATATTCATATCAATTGTGGCAATTATCACGTCCACATAATTCAATGGTGGCAATTATCACGTCCACATAATTCATTCGAGGAATGTTTTGCTTGTGTCTATCTCGTCAAACATTTATAAAAGCATTTCATGTATTCGCAGTTCAAAATGTATTTCAAAAGCATTTAATAAAGCAGTTGTAAAAACAGCGCATGTATTCTCAGTCCCAAAAATGTAAAGAGTAAAAGGGAGCAAATGAACTCACATAATGTATTTTGTAGTAAAAATACATATGACGACATTGAACAATGCAAGGTTGGTCTCGAATTCACGAACCTATATCAAGTATATATATTAACACATATCCCAATTAATCAACTAAGTTTACTTATATTTTATAATTTATTAAAATTAGTATTTTTAAATAAATTATTCTTGTAATAAATATATAATTTAATTAAAGTTTTATCAATATAAATAGTATTATATTAGTTAATAACATACTAGTATGTAATATTAGTTGACTTGTAATGTATTTTTGTATAGATAACATTTGTTTGTGAAAAATAAAATTATAATAATACTAGAAATAATAATAGTAATGATAATAATAAAAATGATAATACTCTTAATAATAATGATAATACTAATAAAAACGTTATATGTTAATAATGATAATAATAAAAATAAAAGTGATAAAATAATTGTAATAATAATAATAATAATAATAATAATAATAATAATGTTAGTAATGATAATAAAGATAATAATACTAAAATTAATAATAGTAGCTATCTCCACAAGAAAAGGCTTTAAAAATAATGCCCTCGCCGGGACTTGAACCCGCGACCTCTCGCTCACTCGAAACACCTTTAAACCAATCATCCATTCCATTTTATTTAATAAATTCTCAGAAGTAATGCATTTAAACAGAGATTCGGATCCTATGTTTAGTTCACCATCGGCCCAACATCATATTCAGCCCAGCTACACAAATCATTCACGGCCCATTCTGAGAATGTAATCTCGGTCCACTAACTGAAGCAAGGTTCATGACCCAGTTGTAAACCCATGTAAACACAAATAGTCCAACAGCAGAAGTTCACGGCCCAGTGCACTAGGATCACGGCCCAACAGGCCCACACTCTTAGAACAGTTTTTATTGGAAAAAAATATTTGCACACTCATGGTTTCGAACCCAGGACCTCTTAGATAGTCACAAACACCCCTAACCATCTAATCTACCATGCTTTTCTGTTATTATAACCATTTTAATTACTTTTATATTATATAACAGTTTTATCATCATCATCTTACGTTAATATCATCATCATCTATCATTATACCCGCATCATCATCTTCTCATTATAATCATCATCATCATGTCGTGTATTATCATGATCATCTACATCATCATCGTCATCCCATCCTAAGCTATACATGAATCATCATAATTATTTTCATAATTATCAATTATCATTTTAATCATTATCACTATCATCATCTTTATGTATTCGGTTAACATCAAACCCTTTCGTATTAAATTTTCCATTCATTATCATCTTTTTATCACCATTCTAGTCAAAATGTGCTACTCTCCATATCTTTAATCGTACACGAATATAAAAAAAAGGATATGTCAATTTAAGAGACCCACGTTGGTCGGCCATGAAGTGTCCTACTAAGTTATTTGATAACCCACCATACATTAATATTCTATAACCCAAGTTGCTAAGACTTTAAACATTTTCTATTGATAGCTCCCTAAATTAATAATAGTATAACTTAAACTTAGGCATCAGACAATTCAATATCTTCATAATCATTATCATTACCTTCATTACCTCGCCACTGTATCATCATTATCCCTTCAATCTGCAGTAGAATACGGACGTGAGTAATAGCAGTAGAAGAACAGCGAAAATGGTGATGTTTTGGGGTTGTGTTGTGTCTGTTCGAAAGATTGCAACAACAGAAATAATATAGCAGCTATAGTGGCGTTTGACAGCTGCAAAAAGCAGTAGGAAATAAAGGAAGTAGAGGTTGCTTGTTTGTGTTCGATGTTTGCTGAAACAAGAGAGAAAAGAAGAGAGAGAGGAGAAGATAATGGTGAGGTTTTCGGTAATCTAGTGATGAACAATATAGAAATATCCATAGGTTTTAATGACTGTTGTAGTGGTTTGATCAAAGGTTAGTCGAGGAACACGTTTAGTAGAGAGAGAGAAGAGAAGTGGAGAGATAGCGGTTAGAGGTGATGAGGATAGTATGGTGATCGATGGTGGAAGGTTGAAGTTTAGGGTGGTGGTTTGTTAATGGTGGTGATTAATAGTTAAACATAGAAAGAGTAGTGGATAATCTTGTTAGGGATCGGAGTGATGATGGTTCTATATTAAACCGAAAATAGAAATAGAAAGAATGATTGGGTTTGTGTTGGTTTTGCATAAGAGGAACACAAGTTGTCCAAGATTGTTCTTCTCGGCAAATTAGGAGCAAGGAAGAGAGGTGTTCAAGTTGGTTTCGTAAACGAATGAAAGAAGAACACACTAGTGAATAAGATGGTTTAGGTTGGTTCTAGGTTTTGATCCCAGAAAGAAAAGAAAACAAAGTGCGAAAGTTTTTGATATAATATCATATTCATATACTTGTATTCATATATAAGATAGTAATAGAAGAGTTAAAGAGATGATGGAGTGGATGATATCTATATGTACGTGTAATGCATATGTGATTATGTATGTAGGTTGTGATTGGTCGAGCATAAAGCAAACAGAATAAAGTTAATCAATATCCTTGAATAATTCACTTGTTAAATATCGATAATTGGTTGACAAAACTTTCAATCAAAGGAAAATTAAGAAAAGGAGAAAGTGACATCAAACAGATTTTGTTTGTGTTTATAACAATTGGATCGGTATGTTAGATCAAATAGACAAATTAAATAGTTTAGATAGCGATGTTAAACAGAATTTAGATTTGTCTGTGTTTTATAAATATTAATACTAAATCTATTAATATAATAATACTAATAATAATTATATTTATATTATCTATAAAATTATTAAATAATAATAATGATATAAACTATAAAAATGATAATAATAATAATAATAATAATAATAATAATAATATTACTCATGATAATAATACTACTTTGTATTATACATATATATGTATTTACCAGAAATTGTTCGTGAATCGTCGAGCACAGTCAAAGGTCAATTGAATATATGAACATCGTTTCAAAATTTTCTAGACTCAACATTACATACTTTGCTTATCGTATTGAAATCATATAAAGATTAAGTTTAAATTTAGTCGGAAATTCTCGGGTCGTCACGTTTACGGTTTTAAATCATTAAGTTAGCATATCATATAGATATAGAACATGTGTTTAGTTGATTTTAAAAGTCAAGTTAGAAGAATTTACTTTATTTGAGAACAAGTTTAGAATTACCAAAACTATGTTCTAGTGATTACAAGTTTAAATCTTCGAATAAGATAGTTTTATATGTATGAATCGAATGATGTTATGAACATCATTACTACCTTAATTTTAGTAGGTAAACCTACTGGAAATGAGAAAAATAGATCTAGCTACAAAGGATCCTTGGATGGCTTGAAAGTTCTTGAAGCAGAATCATGACACGAAAACAAGTTCAAGTAAGATTTCCACTCGAAATAAGATTGTTATAGTTATAAAAATTGAATCAAAGTTTAAATATGAGTATTACCTTGTATTAGAAAGATATCTTACTGTAAATAAGAAAGATTTCTTGAGATTGGATGATCACTTTACAAGATTGGAAGTAAGCTAGCAAACTTGGAAGTATTCTTGATTTTATGAAACTAGAACTTATAGAATTTATGAAAAACACTTAGAACTTGAAGATAGAACTTGAGAGAGATCAATTAGATGAAGAAAATTGAAGAATTAAAGTGTTTGTAGGCGTTTTTGGTCGTTGGTATATGGATTAGATATAAAGGATGTGTAATTTTGTTTACTTGTAAATAAGTCATGAATGATTACTAATATTTTTGTAATTTTATGAGATATTTCATGCTAGTTGCTAAATGATGGTAAGAGCTGATCATTGGAGTGTATATACCAATAGTACATACATCTAAAAGCTGTGTATTGTACGAGTACGAATACAGGTGCATACGAGTAGAATTGTTGATGAAACTGAACGAGGATCTAATTGTAAGCATTTTTGTTAAGTAGAAGTATTTTGATAAGTGTCTTGAAGTCTTTCAAAAGTGTATGAATACATATTAAAACACTACATGTATATACATTTTAACTGAGTCGTTAAATCATCGTTAGTCGTTACATGTAAATGTTGTTTTGAAACCTTTAGGTTAACGATCTTGTTAAATGTTGTTAACCCATTGTTTATTATATCTAATGAGATGTTAAATTATTACATTATCATTATATTATGATATATTAATATATATATTTTAGTAGGATATATATACAGTTAAATGTTGTTACAACGATAATCGTTACATATATGTTTCGAGTTTCTTAATTCAATAAACTCAATTTTATGTATATAACTCATTGTTAAAATATCTAATGAGATACTTACTTATCATAATATCATGTTAACTATATATATAATCATATATATGTCATCATATAGTTTTTACAAGTTTTAACGTTCGTGAATCACCGGTCAACTTGGGTGGTCAATTATCTATATAAAACCTATTTCAATTAATCAAGTCTTAACAAGTTTGATTGCTTAACATGTTGGAAACACTTAATCATGTAAGTAACAATTTCATTTAATATATATAAGCATGGAAAAGTTCGGGTCACTACAGTACCTACCCGTTAAATAAATTTCGTCCCGAAATTTTAAGCAGTTGGAGGTGTTGACGTATCTTCTGGAAATAAGTGCGGGTATTTCTTCTTCATCTGATCTTCTCGTTCCCAGGTGAACTCGGGTCCTCTACGAGCATTCCATCGAACCTTAACAATTGGTATCTTGTTTTACTTAAGTCTTTTAACCTCAAGATCTATTATTTTGATGGGTTCTTCGACGAATTGAAGTTTTTTGTTGATTTGGATTTCGTCTAACGGAATAGTGAGATCTTCTTTAGCAAAACATTTCTTCAAATTTGAGATGTGGAAAGTGTTATGTACAGCCGCTAGTTGTTGTGGTAATTCAAGTCGGTAAGCAACTGGTCCGACACGATTAATAATCTCGAATGGTCCAATATACCTTGGATTTAATTTTCGCCGTTTACCAAATCAAACAACGCCTTTCCGTGGTGCAACTTTAAGCATGACCATCTCTCTAATTTCATATTCTATATATTTTCTTTTAATGTCAGCGTAGCTCTTTTGTCGACTTTGGGTGGTTTTCAACCGTTGTTGAATTTGGATGCTCTTCTCGGTAGTTTCTTGTATTATCTCTGGGCCCGTAATCTGTCTATCCCCCACTTCACTCCAACAAATCGGAGACCTGTACTTTCTACCATAATGTGCTTCAAACGGCGCCATCACAA
Organism: Rutidosis leptorrhynchoides; assembly: GCF_046630445.1. Classification (NCBI taxonomy): domain Eukaryota; kingdom Viridiplantae; phylum Streptophyta; class Magnoliopsida; order Asterales; family Asteraceae; genus Rutidosis; species Rutidosis leptorrhynchoides. Next base: position 171,787,990 of record NC_092340.1, read on the forward strand.
TGCTTGAATGGTAGCTGTTGTTGTAGGAATATTCTGCTAACGGTAGATGCCGATCCCAACTATTTTCGAAATCAATAATACATGCTCGTAGCATGTCTTCAAGCATTTGTATCATCCTTTCGCTCTGCCCATCAGTTTGTAGATGATAGGCAGTACTCATGTCTAGATGAGTTCCTAATGCTTGATGTAATGTCTTCCAGAATCTGGAAATAAATCTGCCATCCCTATTAGAGATAATAAAGATTGGTATTTTATGTCTGCAGATGACTTCCTTCAAATACAATCGTGCTAACTTCTCCATCTTGTCATCTTCCCTTATTGGCAGGAAGTGTGCTGATTTGGTGAGACGATCAACTATTACCCAAATAGTATCAAAACCACTTGCAGTCCTTGGCAATTTAGTGATGAAATCCATGGTAATGTTTTCCCATTTCCATTCCGGGATTTTGGGTTGTTGAAGTAGACCTGATAGTTTCTGATGCTCCGCTTTGACCTTAGAACATGTCAAACATTCTCCTACGTATTTATCAACATCGGCTTTCATACCCGGCCACCAAAAATATTTCTTGAGATCCTTGTACATCTTCCCCATTCCAGGATGTATTGAGTATCTGGTTTTATGAGCTTCTCTAAGTACCATTTCTCTCATATCTCCAAATTTTGGTACCCAAATTCTTTCAGCCCTATACCAGGTTCCCGAATATATTAATAGCTTTTACTCGAATGGGTTCTCTTTCCTTTCTGCTCTAGGCATCGACTACCACATTTGCCTTCCCTGGGTGGTAACGAATCTCAAAGTCGTAATCATTCAACAATTCAATCCACCTGCGCTGCCTCATGTTCAGTTGTTTCTGATTAAATATGTGTTGAAGACTTTTGTGGTCGGTATATATAATACTTTTGACCCCATATAAGTAGTGCCTCCAAGTCTTTAATGCAAAAACAACCGCGCCTAATTCCAAATCATGCATCGTATAACTCTGTTCGTGAATCTTCAAATGTCTAGATGCATAAGCAATTACTTTCGTTCGTTGCATTAATACACAATCGAGACCTTACTTTGAGGCGTCACAATATATCATAAAATCATCATTCCCTTCAGGTAATGACAATATAGGTGTCATAGTTAACTTTTTCTTTAACAATTGAAATGCTTTCTCTTGTTCATCTTTGCATTCAAATTTCTTCCCTTTATGTGTTAATGCAGTCAAGGGTTTTGCTATTCTGGAAAAGTCTTGGATGAACCTTCTGTAATAACCAGCTAGTCTTAAAAACTGGCGTATGTGTTTCGGAGTTTTCGGGGTTTCCCACTTTTCAACGGTTTCAATCTTTGCTGGATCCACCTGAATACCTTATTTGTTCACTATGTGACCGAGGAATTGAACTTCTTCCAACCAAAATGCACACTTTGAAAACTTCACGTACAGTGAAATGTCCCGTTCATATTGATTATAAACGTTCCCTATTAATTGATTTCGTTGCGAGGTTTTGACCTCTATATGAGATGTTTTTCAAAGACTGTATTCATTTTTAAAACAACCATAACCTTTATTTTATCAATAAAGGTTTTAAAAACATTACGTAGATGATCAAATAATGATAATCTAAAATATACTGTTTACACACGACCATTACATAATGGTTTACAATATAAATATATTACATCGACATATGTTTCTTGAATGAAGTTTTTACACAATATCATACAAATATGGACTCCAAATCTTGTCCTTATTTTAGTATGCAACATCGGAAGCTCTTAGTATTCACCCGAGAATAAACATGCTTTAAACGTCAACAAAAATGTTGGTGAGTTATAGGTTTAACCTATTTATATCAAATCGTAACAATAGACCACAAGATTACATATTTCAATACACATCCCATAGATAGAGATAAAAATCATTCATATGGTGAACCCCTGGTAACCGACATTAACAAGATGCATATATAAGAATATCCCCATCATTCAGGGACACCCTTCGGATATGATATAAATTTCGAAGAACTAAAGCATCCGGTACTTTGGATGGGGTTTGTTAGGCCCAATAGATCTATCTTTAGGATTCGCGTCAATTAGGGTGTCTGTTCCCTAATTATTAGATTACCAGACTTAATAAAAAGGGACGTATTCGATTTCGATAATTCAACCATAGAATGTAGTTTCATGTACTTGTGTCTATTTTGTAAATCATTTATAAAACATGCATGTATTCTCATCCCAAAAATATTAGATTTTAAAAGTGGGACTATAACTCACTTTCACAGATATTTCCTTCCTCGGAAATAAGACTTGGCCACAGATCGATTCACGAACCTATACAAATATGTACATATATATCAAAGTATGATCAATATATAATTACAACCATTTTTATTATGTTTTAAAGATTTGAGTGTATTAAGTCAGATGTCCTCGTTAGTAACCTACAACTAGTTGTCCACAGTTAGATGTACAGAAATAAATTGATATATATTATCTTGAATCAATCCACGACCCAGTGTATACGTGTCTCAGGCTAAATCACAACTCAAAGTATATATATTTTTGGAATCAACCTCAACCCTGTATATATAGAGTGTCTATGGTTGTTCCAAATAATATATATATACATGTGTCGATATGATATGTCAAAACATTTGCATACGTGTCTATGGTATCCCAAGATTACATAATATATTAGAATACATGTATAATACAATATAAGTTAGCTAGGATATGATTTGTATAGATTTGTTAAACATTTCCCGTAGCTAAAAAGATCAAAAATATCCAATCTTGTATTACCCATAACTTCTTCATTTTAAATCCGTTTTGAGTGAATCAAATTGCTATGGTTTCATATTGAACTCTATTTTAAGAATCCAAACATAAAAATTATAGGTTTATAGTCAGAAATTTAAGTTACATGTCAATTACTAAAGAGGTAGTCATTTCCTTCGAAAGAACGACATCTTGATGACCATTTTGAAAAACAAACTTTCACTTTGAGTTTAACCAAGATTTTTGGATATAGTTTCATGTTCATATGAAAAATCATTTTCTCAGAAGAACAACTTTTAAATAAAAGTTTATCATAGTTTTTAATTATCCAAACCAAAACAGCCCCCGGTTTCACTATGACGGCGTATATCCGATTTTATAGTGTTCATCGTGTTTCCAGGTTTTAAATCATTAAGTTAGCATATCATATAGATATAGAACATGTGTTTAGTTGATTTTAAAAGTCAAGTTAGAAGGATTAACTTTTGTTTGCGAACAAGTTTTGAATTAACTAAACTATGTTCTAGTGATTACAAGTTTAAACCTTCGAATAAGATAGCTTTATATGTATGAATGGAATGAGGTTATAAACATCATTACTACCTCAAGTTTTCTGGATAAAACTACTGGAAATGAGAAAAATAGATCTAGCTTAAAAGGATCCTTGGATGGCTTGAAAGTTCTTTAAGCAGAATCATGACACGAAAACAGTTCAAGTAAGATTTTCACTCGAAATAAGATTGTTATAGTTGTAGAAATTGAAACAAAGTTTGAATATGAATATTACCTTGAATTAAAAAGATAACCTACTATAAATAATAAAGGTTCCTTGATCTTAGATGATTACTTGGAATGGATTAGAAAGCTTGGAAGTAGACTTGCAAACTTGGAAGTATTCTTGATTTTTATGAAACTATACTTATGAAATTTATGAAGAACACTTAGAACTTGAAGATGGAACTTGAGAGAGATCAATTAGATTAAGAAAATTGAAGAATGAAAGTATTTGTAGGTGTTTTTGGTCTTTGGTATATGGATTAGGTATAAAGGATATGTAATTTTGTTTTCATGTAAATAAGTCATGAATGATTACTAATATTTTTGTAATTTTATTAGATATTTCATGCTAGTTGCCAAATGATGGTTCCCACATGTCTTAGGTGACTCACATGGGCTGCTAAGAGCTGATCATTGTAGTGTATATACCAATAGTACATACATTTAAAAGTTGTGTATTGTACGAGTACAAATACGGGTGCATACGAGTAGAATTGTTGATGAAACTGAACGAGGATGTAATTGTAAGAATTTTTGTTAAGTAGAAGTACTTTGATATGTGTCTTGAAGTCTTTAAAAAGTGTATGAATACATATTAATGATGGAATTCAACAAGTTCATAAAACATGTTCTTAAAGTTAACATGATTACAAAAACCAATTTGTAGTAGTGTTAAAGCAAGCGGAAGCAAAATGATAAGTTCATGTTTATATGTTTAGCCTTTTAGTTAAATTCCATGTAATATCAAGTCTTGAATATATGCTTACATATAACATTAAAGGAAGTAAGATTATACCTCCTCAAGCTAGTTGAGGGTTGTTTTCAAGGTTGCAAGATGATGATGAAGATAGTAGAGCTTCTAACTTGAAGCCTCAAGTGTGTAATACCCACAAGCAATGATCCCAACACCTTTGTAATTAGTTAGGATTTGAATGACACTAAATATGAGCTTGTAAGAAAAATTAAAACTCCCTTGAGCACCCAAAAAAGGCCACGGCCTGCTGCTATTTTTTAGCAGAATTTTTCTGTTTTTGCAAGCTTGAAATGACTAGTTTTTACTTGAGAGAAAGTGAGTCAAAACTTTGGTTCAAGTGTAAGACATGCACATATGAAGTTGTGTATATAGGAAGTAGTAAAACAAGCATGGAATCTCTTTCTTGGAGTCCAAAATTCTGCACATATCATGGGTATTACAATATTCAAGTTGTTTTATAAAACAATACATTTATATAAACCCATGTATATATATATATTTTTGTTACTTCTACATTTTATAACCTTTTATAAAATATAACACAACTTAATCATTTAAACCTTTAAACAATTATATTTATAAATTATCCAAATAATTTATCTCAAGTAATCATATTTTAGAAAACCGATTTTCTAAATTTCAAGTGTCGCGTATTTATTTAACGAACCAATCGTTAAGATCAAATACATATAAGGTGTCGGTAAGCTTGTTATTGGGTATGACCCGACTTGGATCATAACATGTTAGCCACATTAATTTAATATGTCTCTCGAGCATACGAAATACCTTCAATCTCCCACTTGCACGAGAAACATAAGAAATTAATGCAAGTGACGGATACCACCTAACGACCGTCCATCACCCCCAATATGTTATGACTATGTGCCATTCAATAACATCATCCCTTTCGAGTTCCCATCTCGAATATGAATAGGTGAATCTTTTCATTATATCCTTTCGTCCTAGATGTCATGTTAAATCCAAGAGATACAGAGTGATCACTCTCTTATAGATTTAACTTTACCAGGCCTTAGACATCTGACTCTCAACGAATAAGAGGGACAAATTCCATCTTGACTACATACGTTCAAGATATACACTTTACATTATACCTGAGTTCTCCCTTATGTACTACCATATTTCAGAATAGCAAAGGAAAGAATCAAGGCACAATATTTGGTGAATATCCGAACCCAATATGTATCTCAGGTCAGAGGATACAATGATATTCTCCTTTACTCAAAATTACATGTGATCAACCACAAAGGCTCTATACAGTAATTCTTGAGAGCGGGTCTTCCAATATTTGTATCCCACAAATATCTATGAACCTTGGTTGCAACCTTGCCCCACATTCAACCTGAATGTATACCAATCCGAGTTCATAATAGTCTAAACCTCACACTTGTTCCCACAAATGTGATCGACTACGGAATTTAGAATAATAGTTTATTCATGGATAAAATATGCAAAATTGGAACATGACTCATAATTAAATTAATACCATAATTATATTAATGAGTTTGAACTAATTCGTTCCGTTACAATACATAAAATAGATCATTTCCAATCACTAGAATATCGAAGCCCCAATGCACAAACATGTCCTTCATGTTTTGGCCCATGTAAAAGCTTCGTTAGTGGATCCGCAACATTTTGATCTGTGTGAACTTTGTGAATACATATCTTTCCCTTTTCAACCTCATCCCTGATGTAGTTGAATCTCCGCTCAATGTGACGAGTCTTTTGATGAGCACGAGGTTCCTTGATTTGAGCAATCGCACCCTCGTTGTCACAAAAGATCTCAAGAGGGTCCTGAATGGAAGGGACCACTCCTAAGTCGTCTATGAATTTCTTCATCCATGCAGCTTCCTGAGCTGCCAGTGAGGCGGCAATGTACTCTGACTCTGTAGTGGATAACGCAACAACCTCCTGTTTCGAACTCTTCCAAGAGACCGCACCACCATTTAACATGAAGACATAACCGGATTGTGATCGAGAGTCATCTCGATCAGTTTGGAAACTCGCGTCCACGTAACCTTTTACAGCGAGTTCCTCCTCACCAGACCCATATATTAGAAACATATCCTTAGTCCTCCTAAGGTATTTTAATATACTTTTAACAGCAATCCAATGACTGTTTCCTGGGTTATTCTGGTATCTACTTGTCAAGCTTAGAGCGCATGACACATCCGGTCTAGTACATATCATTGCATACATGATAGACCCAATAGCAGATGCGTATGGGACTTTCTTCATTCTCTCTTGTTCATCTTTCGTGGTAGGACACTGAGATGAACTGAGAATGGTTCCTCTTTGAATAGGTACCAAACCTTTCTTAGAGTTTTCCATCTTGAACCTTTTCAAGATTTTGTCAATGTATGTACTTTGACTTAAACCTATCAATCTCTTGGATCTATTCCTATAGATCCCAATCCCCAATATGTATTGTGCTTCTCCAAGATCCTTAATGGAGAAGCAACCTTTTAGCCAAGTTTTGACCTCTTGCATTGTGGTTATATCATTCCCAAACAATAATATATCATCCACATATAGCACAAGGAACATTATAGAGCTCCCACTAGCCTTCTTGTATACACAAGCTTCATCACCATTTTTAATGAAGCCAAATTTCTTTGCCTCTTCATTAAAACGATGATTCCACATTCTCGATGCTTGCTTCAATCCGTAGATTGACTTCTTTAACTTGCATACCTTCTTAGGATTTTTCGGATCAACAAAACCTTCGGGTTGTACCATATAGACATCTTCCTCAAGATATCCATTTAGGAAAGCGGTTTTGACATCCATTTTCCAAATTTCGTAATCATAATGAGCAGCGATGGCAAATAATATCCTAATAGACTTTAGCATTGCCACAGGCGAGAAGGTTTCATCATAGTCAACCCCTTGAGTTTGAGTGAAACCCTTTGCTACAAGTCTAGCTTTGTATGTATCCAAGTTTCCATGTATGTCGGTTTTCTTCTTGAAAAGCCACTTGCAATCAACTAGCTTAAAGCTAGGAGGTTGCTCAACAAGTTCCCAAACTTGGTTTTTATACATGGATTGCATCTCGGCGTTCATGGCTTCCTGCCATTTATCTTTATCAATCCTTGATAAAGCATCTTTGTAGTTTGTCGGTTCATCCAAATCAACCGTATAGCAACCATCCACGAGAAACCCATATCTCTCGGGAGGATTACTAATCCTACTAGATCTTCGAACGTCTTGTGTACCTTGATCATCCACTTGATCATTTTCAACATTTTCATGTTGAGTGCTAGTATCAACCAATTGTGTATCATCTATTTGATCTTGAACCTCTTCAAAATCTATCTTCCTTTCACTATTTCCTTCCATTAGGAATTTAGTTTCAAGGAATTCCGCCTTTCGAGCAACAAATACATTTTGCTCGGTCGGATCATAGAAATAGTATCCCATATCATCCTTGGGATATCCTATGAAGATACACTTCGTGGATCGAGCATGCAACTTATTAGCATTATAGTGCTTTGGATAAGCTTCACATCCCCATACTTTTAAGTATGATAGAGATGGAGGTTTTCCAAACCACATCTCATGAGGTGTTCGTTCCACTTTCTTGGTTGGGGCCATATTTAAAATACGAGCCGCTGAGCATAGACAATAACCCCAGAATGATAGAGGTAACGAGCTTCTAGCCATCATAGATCGAACCATATCCATTAGGGTTCGGTTCCTCCTTTCGGACACACCATTAAGCTGTGGTGTCCCGGGTGGAGTAAGTTGCGAGATAATCCCACAACTTCTAAGATGATCTTGGAAGGCATCGCTTAGGTATTCACCTCCTCTATCGGTTCGAAGTACCTTAATTGTCTTATTGAGTTGATTTTGTACTTCGTTTTGATATTCTTTGAATGCTTCAAACGTTTCGTCCTTGTGTCTTAATAAGTAGACATATCCGAAACGACTAAAGTCATCAATGAAAGTAACGAAGTATCTTTCACCATTCCTAGCTATGGGCTTAAAGGGTCCACATACATCCGAATGTATTAATCCCAATAAGTCCTTAGCCCTTTCATAGGTCCCTTTGAAAGGTGCTTTAGTCATTTTGCCTTGTAAACAAGATTCACACACATCAAACGAGTCCATCTCATTTGATTTCAAGAGTCCATTCTTTTGAAGTGTATGCATTCGGTTCTTGTTTATGTGACCAAGGCGACAATGCCATAAGTAGGAATCACTCAAATCCCTTTTGAGTTTCTTGGTGCTAGTGTGGTATATAGAGCTCGATGATGTGTCATCATGAACCAATTCATAAATTCCATTTGAAGGCGAAGCCTTGAAATAGAATACATTATCTTTAGAAACATGAATATCATCATCAATAAAATTAACAACGTAACCACATTGTTTTAAGCGAGAAATAGAAATAATGTTTCTACACAAATCCGGAGCATACAAAACATTTTCTAAAATAAGTTCCAATCCGCTTGGAAGCTTCAAAATAAAATCTCCTTGAGCTTTAACATGCACCTTTGCACCATTGCCCATATAGAGACTTGATGTTCCCGCCTTATGATCACTTCTTTTGAACCCCTGCAAAGAATTGCAAATATGAGTTCCACATCCCGTGTCTAATACCCATGTATTAGAAGAAGTAATACTAAGCTCTATATATACCATATACATATTACCTGAGGTTTGCCCTGCATCCCTCTTGTCCTTCAACTCCTTAAGGTAGACCGGACAGTTTCGTTTCCAATGACCCATCTCACCGCAACCGAAACATGGGTCTTCCTTGGGGTTTGCCTTTTCCGCAACCTTTTGCTTCTTGTTCTTGTTCTTGGTTGGGGTAACCATCTTCCCCTTTCCCTTGCCTTGATGGGCGGGTCCTTTTCTCTTGGCCACCTTTGGCTTAGAGGTGTTACCTTTTGACCCACCTTGATCGATTGCTAACACGGGTAAAGCCCTTTTACCCATGCTAGTTTCCGCCGTTCTAAGCATACCGTGAAGCTCACCTATGCTCTTATCCATCCCATTCATATTGTAATTAATTACAAATTGATCAAACCTTTTTGATAGGGAGTTAAGGATAAGATCGGTGGCTAACTCATTTGATATGTTTAGGTTAAGACGGTTAGCACGATCGATAAGGCTTTTCATCTTAAGTACATAAGATGAAACCGATTGGGTATCGTCCATACGACAAGCATGTAGCGCCCGAACGGTCTCGAAACGCTCGACACGTGCTTGTTGAAGGAACATCTCCTTCAATTGCGTTATCATGTCGTATGCACTATGATGCTCGAAATCCTTTTGGAGTTCGGGAATCATAGTCCCAAGCATTAGGCATGAGACTTGAAGGGAGTCGCGGCAATACTTATCGTAAAAGGCCATTGCCTCCTCATCATCCTCATCCGGTTGATCGGGAATGGGGTCCTCAAGTACATAAGCTTTATCCTCTTGTTTGAGGACAATCCGAAGATTGCGGAACCAATCCATAAAGTTTGTATGGTTGAGTTTGTCTTTCTCTAAGAGAGACCTTAATGATAGGTTGTTTAGGTTAAGTGGTGCGTTTGGTATGTTGTTGTTATTATTGGCGGCCATCTACAAAATTAACAAAGTTCGTTTAAGTATCAATTTTATTTTAACATTCAATACCCTTTAAATCAAATTGAACTATTAAATTCTAGAATCCAACGGTAAACCAAATTTCGGTTAGGTGACCTTTATCCCGCAATTTGATTTAGCTAGGTAGTCAATAAATGACAATTGCAATCCATTTGCAACTTCTAGAGTATGGGATCATGCAATCCTTTTGCATGGCATATTTATCCCATCAACGCCTATTTGTTCCTCATGCTTCGGTGACCCTAAGTTCATGATTCCCAAATCAAGTCGTCCTACTTGTATAGACTTGTAAAATTAACTTACATGTGGTTAGGTGACCTTTATCCCACAAGCATGCGAAATTTACCTTAATCATATTAGTTTGCTCATAACGGTTAGGTGACCTTTATCCCATCATGAGTTCCCTAATACTTTTAAGTGTCACACAATAGGATGGCGTTTAACTTGTTTGCCTTGTTAATAAGGGATTTTAAGTTTTCATTAATTCTAGTTTGAGAAAACTTTTGCACCATACACCAACATGCATTTAGTGTATGGTTTATTTGAAAATCCATTTTCATGTTTTGTAATTAAGCCAATTACTTGATATAAACCATTTTATATGTATGATCCTTATCATGTTATTAATAACCGTTTATTAATGTCCTTTTACCATTTCAATTTAACCATTTAAATTGTCGTTTTGCATGTTGTAAATAGCGTCTAATTTAACCAATTAAATTTTAGTTTTGTTTGTTGTTTACATGTGTGATTTAACTTGTAGCATACAAACATACAATCCACAATTATACAATAACAACCAAGCATGCAAGACAATATGTTCACAATCAAGCCATTTTTGGTAAGCATTTTGTTTAGCCGAAAACAAAATGCCACCGGGTAAGGGTAATAACACAAAGTAGGAGATTTTAAAACTCCCACTTAATCTTGCACCCAAATGCTTCTTCATGTGTTCTTCAAGTCTTCATCATCTTCATCATTTTACAAAATATATCCTAATACATTTTGTCTAGAAAATGAAATGCAACCTAATCTATTTTACATACCAAATATAAAATAAATTACATAACCAAAATTAATATTACATACCAAATGAATAATTAATTTTACAAACCAAATTGAATGAATATTACAACCATATCAAAATAATAAATCAACCAAGCAAATATCCATTCAAACACACATGCATACATCATAAGGTCAAGGCATTGATTGTGAACTTAAACATACAACAAAATTGACCAATTTGCAAGTTCCAAACCCATTTGGAACTCTTCCTAAAATCGGCCAACTATACCAACCCTCCCAAACCCGAAAATTTTTGCATTCCATATTCATGCATGTACTTAGAATGCAAATTTAGTGGGTTTAAAGACAACATACGAAGCATAATCCATAGACCTCGGCTCTTGATACCATTGATGGAATTCAACAAGTTCATAAAACATGTTCTTAAAGTTAACATGATTACAAAAACCAATTTGTAGTAGTGTTAAAGCAAGCGGAAGCAAAATGATAAGTTCATGTTTATATGTTTAGCCTTTTAGTTAAATTCCATGTAATATCAAGTCTTGAATATATGCTTACATATAACATTAAAGGAAGTAAGATTATACCTCCTCAAGCTAGTTGAGGGTTGTTTTCAAGGTTGCAAGATGATGATGAAGATGAAGGAAAGTAGAGCTTCTAACTTGAAGCCTCAAGTGTGTAATACCCACAAGCAATGATCCCAACACCTTTGTAATTAGTTAGGATTTGAATGACACTAAATATGAGCTTGTAAGAAAAATTAAAACTCCCTTGAGCACCCAAAAAAGGCCACGGCCTGCTGCTATTTTTGAGCAGAATTTTTCTGTTTTTGCAAGCTTGAAATGACTAGTTTTTACTTGAGAGAAAGTGAGTCAAAACTTTGGTTCAAGTGTAAGACATGCACATATGAAGTTGTGTATATAGGAAGTAGTAAAACAAGCATGGAAGCTCTTTCTTGGAGTCCAAAATTCTGCACATATCATGGGTATTACAATATTCAAGTTGTTTTATAAAACAATACATTTATATAAACCCATGTATATATATATATTTTTGTTACTTCTACATTTTATAACCTTTTATAAAATATAACACAACTTAATCATTTAAACCTTTAAACAATTATATTTATAAATTATCCAAATAATTTATCTCAAGTAATCATATTTTAGAAAACCGATTTTCTAAATTTCAAGTGTCGCGTATTTATTTAACGAACCAATCGTTAAGATCAAATACATATAAGGTGTCGGTAAGCTTGTTATTGGGTATGACCCGACTTGGATCATAACATGTTAGCCACATTAATTTAATATGTCTCTCGAGCATACGAAATACCTTCAATTAAAACACTACATGTATATACATTTTAACTGAGTCGTTAAGTCATCGTTAGTCGTTACATGGAAATGTTGATTTGAAACCTTTAAGTTAACGATTTTGTTAAATGTTGTTAACCCAATGTTTATTATATCTAATGAGATGTTAAATTATTATATTATCATGATATTATGATATATTAATATATCTTAATATGATATATATAAATTTAAATGTCGTTACAACGATAATCGTTACATATAAGTCTCGTTTCGTAATTCCTGAGTTAGTAGTCTTGTTTTTACATATGTAGTTCATTGTTAACATACTTAATGATATATTTAAATATCATTTTATCATGTTAAATATAGTGTATCAATATCTTAATATGATACATATGTATTTAGAAGACGTTATCATAACGATAATCGTTATATATATCATTTCGAGTTTCTTAACTTAGTAATCTCATTTCTTATGTATATCACACATTGTTAATATACTAAGTGAGATACTTATTCATCATAATTTTTTGTCAACCATATATATATGTCTATATATATACCACAACATGTAGTTTTTACAATTTTGTAACGTTCGTGAATTGCCGGCCAACTTAGGTGATCAGTTGTCTATATGAAACTTATTTCATTTAATTAAGTCTTAACAAGTTTGATTGCTTAACATGTTGGAAACATTTAATCATGTAGATAACAATTTCATTTAATATATATAAACATGGAAAAGTTCGGGTCACTACAGTACCTACCCGTTAAATAAATTTCGTCCCGAAATTTTAAGCAGTTGGAGGTGTTGACGAATCTTCTGGAAATAGATGCGGGTATTTCTTCTTCATCTGATCTTCTCGTTCCCAGGTTAACTCGGGTCCTCTACGAGCATTCCATCGAACCTTAACAATCGGTATCTTGTTTTGCTTAAGTCTCTTAACCTCACGATCCATTATTTCGACAGGTTCTTCAATGAATTGAAGTTTTTCATTGATTTGTATTTCGTCCAACGGAATAGTGAGATCTTCTTTAACAAAACATTTCTTCAAATTCGAGACGTGGAAAGTGTTATGTACAGCCGTGAGTTATTGAGGTAGCTCAAGTTGGTAAGCTACTAGTCTGACACGATCTATAATCTTGAATGGTCCAATGTACCTTGGATTTAGTTTCCCCTGTTTACCAAATCGAACAACGCCTTTCCAAGGTGAAACCTTAAGCATGACCATTTCGCCAATTTCAAACTCTATATCTTTCTTTTACTGTCCACGTAGCTCTTTTGTCGACTCTGGGCGGTTTTCAATCGTTGTTGAATTTGGATGATTTTCTTGGTAGTTTCTTGTATTATCTCTGGACCCGTAATCTGTCTATCCCCCACTTCATTCCAACAAATCAGAGACCTACACTTTTTACCATAAAGTGCCTCAAACGGCGCCATCTCAATACTAGAATGATAACTGTTGTTGTAGGAAAATTCTACTAACGGTAGGTGTCGATCCCAACTGTTTCCGAAATCAATAACACATGCTCGTAGCATGTCTACAAGCGTTTGTATCGTCCTTTCGCTCTGCCCATCAGTTTGTGAATGACAGGCAGTACTCATGTCTAGACGAGTCCCCAATGCTTGTTGCAATGTCTGCCAGAACCTTGAAACAAATCTACCATCCCTATCAGAGATAATAGAGACGGGTATTCCATGTCTGGAGACAACCTCCTTCAAATACAATCGCGCCAACTTCTCCATTTTGTCATCTTCTCTCATTTGCAGGAAGTGTGCTGACTTGGTGAGATGATCAACTATTACCCACATAGTATCATAACCACTTGCAGTCCTTGGCAATTTAGTAATGAAATCCATGGTAATGTTTTCCCATTTCCATTCCAGGATTTCAGGTTGTTGTAGTAAACCTGATGGTTTCTGATGTTCAGCTTTGACCTTAGAATACGTCAAACATTCTCCTACATATTTAGCAATATCGGCTTTCATACCCGGCCACCAAAAGTGTTTCTTGAGATCTTTATACATCTTCCCCGCTCCAGGATGTATTGAATATCTGGTTTTATGTGCTTCTTTAAGTACCATTTCTCTCACATCTCCAAACCTTGGTACCCAAATTCTATCAGTCCTATATCGGGTTCTGTCTTCCCGAATATTAAGATGTTTCTCTGATCCTTTGGGTATCTCATTCTTCAACTTTCCTTCTTTTACAACCCCCTATTGCGCCTCCTTTATTTGAGTAGTAAGGTTAGTACGAATAATTATATTCATAGCTTTTACCCGTATAGGTTCTCTGTCCTTTCTACTCAAAGCGTCAGCTACCACATTCTCCTTCCCCGGGTGGTATCGAATCTCAAAATCATAATCATTCAACAGTTCAATCCACCTGAATTGTCTCATATTCAGTTGCTTCTGATTAAATATATGTTGGAGACTTTTGTGGTCGGTATATATAATACTTTTGACTCCATATAAATAATGCCTCCAAGTCTTTAATGCAAAAACAACAGCACCCAATTCCAAATCGTGAGTTGTATAATTTTGCTCGTGAATCTTCAATTGTCTAGACGCATAAGAAATCACCTTCGTTCGTTGCATTAATACACAATCGAGACCTTGATTTGATGCGTTACAATAAATCACAAAATCATCATTCCCTTCAGGCAATGACAATATAGGTGCCGTGGTTAGATTTTTCTTCAATAACTGAAACGCCTTCTCTTGTTCATCCTTCCATTCAAATTTCTTCCCTTTATGCGTTAATGCAGTCAAGGGTTTTGCTATTTTGGAGAAATCTTAGATGAATCTTCTGTAGTAACCAGCCAATCCTAAAAATTGACGTATATGCTTCGGAGTTTTTGGGGTTTTTCACTTTTCAACGGTTTCGATCTTTGCCGGGTCTACCTGGATACCTTCTTTATTCACTATGTGACCAAGGAATTGAACTTCTTCCAACCAAAATGCACACTTTGAAAACTTAGCGTACAGTTTTTCTTTCCTCAATACTTCTAGCACTTTTCTCAAATGTTCTTCGTGCTCTTGATCATTCTTTGAGTAAATAAGTATGTCATCGATGAAAACAATGACAAACTTGTCAAGATATGGCCCACACACTCGGTTCATAAGGTCCATGAACACTGCTAGTGCGTTAGTCAATCCAAACGGCATAACCATAAACTCGTAATGACCATAACGCGTCCTAAAATCAGTTTTTGGAATATCATCCTCCTTTACTGGCATTTAATGATATCCAGAACGTAAATCGATTTTCGAATAAATCGACGAGCCTTATAGTTGATCAAATAAGTCGTCAATTCTCGACAGTAGATAACGGTTTTTGATGGTAAGTTTATTCAACTCTCTGTAGTCAATACACAACCTAAATGTACCATCCTTCTTCTTGACAAACAAAACAGGAGCTCCCCATGGTGATGTGCTTGGTCGAATGAAACCACGTTCTAATAGTTTTTGTAGTTGGCTTTGTAGTTCTTTCATCCCGCTGGGTGCTAGTATGTAAGGAGCACGAGCTATTGGTGCAGCTCCTGGTACAAGATCGATGTGGAGGTAGTCCCGGTAATTCTTTCGGAAATACATCGGGAAATTCTTTTGCGACGAGAACATCATTGATGCTCTTTTCTTCAGTTTCTACTTTCTTGACGTGTGCTAGAATAGCATAGCAACCTTTTCTTATTAGTTTTTATGCCTTCAAATTACTAATAAGATGTAGCTTCGTGTTGCCCTTTTCTCCGTACATCATTAAGGGTTCTCCTTCTTCTCGTATAATGCGAATTGCATTTTTGTAACATAAGGGATCTCTGTTTTCATCTCCTTCAGCCAGTCCATGCCAACTATTACATCAAAACTCCCTAACTCTACTGGTATCAAATCAATCTTAAATATTTCGCTACCCAGTTTAATTTCTCGATTCCGGCATATATAATCTGCTGAAATTAATTTACCGTTTGCTAATTCGAGTAAAAATTTACTATCCAACGGCGTCAATGGACAACTTAATTTAGCACAAAAATCACTACTCATAGAGCTTCTATCCGTACCCGAATCACATAAAACGTATGCAGATTTATTGTCAATAAGAAACGTACCCGTAACAAGCTCCGAGTCTTCCTGTGCCTCTGCTGCATTAATATTGAAAACTCTTTCGCAGCCTTGTCCATTCATGTTCTCCTGGTTCGGGCAATTTCTAATAATGTGGTCCGGTTTCCCACATTTATAACAAACTACATTGGTATAACTTGCTCCGACACTACTTGCTCCGCCATTACTTGTTCCGACACCATTTGTTCCTTTCGTTCTGTTAACCCCTGGTCCGTAGACCTCACACTTCACCGCGCTATGACCATTTCTTTTACACTTGTTGCAAAATTTGGTAAAGAACCCCGAGTGATACTTTTCACACCTTTGGCATAGCTGCTTCTAATTGTTGTTGTTGTTGTTGCGGTTGTTATTGTTGTTGGGATGATTGTTGTAGTTGTTGTTGTTGTTGTTGTTGGTGTTGTTGTTGTACCATTTGTTGTAGTTGCGATTGATGTTGCGATTGTTGGGATAGTTGATGTTGTTTTGGTGACTCTTATCACCATTTTCCTCCCACTTTCTTTTGACTAGCTTTACGTTGGCCTCTTCGGCCGCCTGTTCTTTAATTCTTCCTTCAATCTGGTTCAGTAGTTTGTGAGCCATTCTACATGCCTTTTGTATGGAGGCAGGCTCGTGTGTGTAGTGACCCGAACTTTTCCATGTTTATATATATTAATTGAGATTGATATTTACATGATTAAATGTTTCCAACATGTTAAGCAATCAAACTTGTTAAGACTTGATTAATTGAAATATGTTTCATATAGACAATTGACCACCCAAGTTGACCGGTGATTCACGAACGTTAAAACTTGTAAAAACTATATGATGATATATATATGGATATATATATATATAGTTAACATGATACTATGATTAGTAAACATATCATTAAGTATATTAACAATGAACTACATATGTAAAAACAAGACTACTAACTTAATGATTTTTAAACGAGACATATATGTAACGATTATCGTTGTAAAGACATTTAATGTATATATATCATATTAAGAGATATTCATACATGATAATATCATGATAATATAATAATTTAAAATCTCATTTGATATTATAAACATTGGGTTAACAACATTTAACAAGATCGTTAACCTAAAGGTTTCAAAACAACACTTACATGTAACGACTAACGATGACTTAACGACTCAGTTAAAATGTATATACATGTAGTGTTTTAATATGTATTTATACACTTTTGAAAGACTTCAATACACTTATCAAAATACTTCTACTTAACAAAAATGCTTACAATTACATCCTCGTTCAGTTTCATCAACAATTCTACTCGTATGCACCCGTATTCGTACTCGTACAATACACAGCTTTTAGATGTATGTACTATTGGTATATACACTCCAATGATCAGCTCTTAGCAGCCCATGTGAGTCACCTAACACATGTGGGAACCATCATTTGGCAACTAGCATGAAATATCTCATAAAATTACAAAAATATGAGTAATCATTCATGACTTATTTACATGAAAACAAAATTACATATCCTTTATATCTAATCCATACACCAACGACCAAAAACACCTACAAACACTTTCATTCTTTAATTTTATTCATCTAACTGATCTCTCTCAAGTTCTATCTTCAAGTTCTAAGTGTTCTTCATAAATTCCAAAAGTTCTAGTTTCATAAAATCAAGAATACTTTCAAGTTTGCTAGCTCACTTCCAATCTTGTAAGGTGATCATCCAACCTCAAGAAATCTTTGTTTCTTACAGTAGGTTATCATTCTAATACAAGGTAATAATCATATTCAAACTTTGGTTCAATTTCTATAACTATAACAATCTTATTTCAAGTGATGATCTTACTTGAACTTGTTTTCGTGTCATGATTCTGCTTCAAGAACTTCGAGCCATCCAAGGATCCATTGAAGCTAGATCCATTTTTCTCTTTTCCAGTAGGTTTATCCAAGGAACTTAAGGTAGTAGTGATGTTCATAACATCATTCGATTCATACATATAAAGCTATCTTATTCGAAGGTTTAAACTTGTAATCACTAGAACATAGTTTAGTTAATTCTAAACTTGTTCGCAAACAAAAGTTAATCCTTCTAACTTGACTTTTAAAATCAACTAAACACATGTTCTATATCTATATGATATGCTAACTTAATGATTTAAAACCTGGAAACACGAAAAACACCGTAAAACCGGATTTACGCCGTCGTAGTAACACCGCGGGCTGTTTTGGGTTAGTTAATTAAAAACTATGATAAACTTTGATTTAAAAGTTGTTATTCTGAGAAAATGATTTTTATTATGAACATGAAACTATATCCAAAAATTATGGTTAAACTCAAAGTGGAAGTATGTTTTCTAAAATGGTCATCTAGACGTCGTTCTTTCGACTGAAATGACTACCTTTACAAAAACGACTTGTAACTTATTTTTCCGACTATAAACCTATACTTTTCTGTTTAGATTCATAAAATAGAGTTCAATATGAAACCATAGCAATTTGATTCACTCAAAACGGATTTAAAATGAAGAAGTTATGGGTAAAACAAGATTGGATAATTTTTCTCATTTTAGCTACGTGAAAATTGGTAACAAATCTATTCCAACCATAACTTAATCAACTTGTATTGTATATTATGTAATCTTGAGATACCATAGACACGTATACAATGTTTCGACCTATCATGTCGACACATCTATATATATTTCGGAACAACCATAGACACTCTATATGTGAATGTTGGAGTTAGCTATACAGGGTTGAGGTTGATTCCAAAATATATATAGTTTGAGTTGTGATCAATACTGAGATACGTATACACTGGGTCGTGGATTGATTCAAGATAATATTTATCGATTTATTTCTGTACATCTAACTGTGGACAACTAGTTGTAGGTTACTAACGAGGACAGCTGACTTAATAAACTTAAAACATCAAAATATATTAAAAGTGTTATAAATATATTTTTGAACATACTTTGATATATATGTATATATTGTTATAGGTTCGTGAATCAACCAGTGGCCAAGTCTTACTTCCCGACGAAGTAAAAATCTGTGAAAGTGAGTTATAGTCCCACTTTTAAAATCTAATATTTTTGGGATGAGAATACATGCAGGTTTTATAAATGATTTACAAAATAGACACAAGTACGTGAAACTACATTCTATGGTTGAATTATCGAAATCGAATATGCCCCTTTTTATTAAGTCTGGTAATCTAAGAATTAGGGAACAGACACCCTAATTGACGCGAATCCTAAAGATAGATCTATTGGGCCTAACAAACCCCATCCAAAGTACCGGATGCTTTAGTACTTCGAAATTTATATCATATCCGAAGGGTGTCCCGGAATGATGGGGATATTCTTATATATGCATCTTGTTATTGTCGGTTACCAGGTGTTCACCATATGAATGATTTTTATCTCTATGTATGGGATGTGTATTGAAATATGAAATCTTGTGGTCTATTGTTACGATTTGATATATATAGGTTAAACCTATAACTCACCAACATTTTTGTTGACGTTTAAAGCATGTTTATTCTCAGGTGAATATTAAGAGCTTCCGCTGTTGCATACTAAAATAAGGACAAGATTTGGAGTCCATGTTTGTATGATATTATGTAAAAACTGCATTCAAGAAACTGAATTCGATGTAACATATTTGTATTGTAAACCATTATGTAATGGTCGTGTGTAAACAGGATATTTTAGATTATCATTATTTGATAATCTACGTAAAGCTTTTTAAACCTTTATTTATGAAATAAAGGTTATGGTTTGTTTTAAAAATGAATGCAGTCTTTGAAAAACGTCTCATATAGAGGTCAAAACCTCGCAACGAAATCAATTAATATGGAACGTTTTTAATCAATAAGAACGGGACATTTCAGTTGGTATCCGAGCGTTGGTCTTAGAGAACCAGAAAATTTGCATTAGTGTGTCTTATCGAGTTTGTTAGGATGCATTAGTGAGTCTGGACTTCGACCGTGTTTTCTTTAAAAATGATTGCTTAACATTTTTGTTGGAAACTATATATTTTTAACATATGAATATTATGTGATATATTAATCTCTTAACGTGTTTGATATTATGTGATAGATGTCTACCTCTAGAACAAGTCCCATTGACTCACCTAATAATAATGAAGAGTTAAATGTAAATTGGAATGATTTGTGGACTGATTCACAAGTTCCCGAAGAGGAACCGGAAGAAGAGTCGGAACCGGAAGAAGAATCGGAACCGGAAGAAGAATCGGAACCGGATGAAGAAATAGAACCGGTGGGGGAAATAATAAAACGGTTAAGTAAAAGAAAATCCTCAACCAACCGACCAAAGTTAATTATGGTCAATGGTGTTTCCGCCAAGGAAGCAAAATATTGGGAGGATTACCAATTCTCCGATGAATCGGATTCCGACGAGAATTCCGATGATGTTATAGAAATTACCCCAACTGAATTTAAAAAGGCAAAAGAAAATAATAAGGGAAAGGGCATAAAAATAGAGAAATCTAATTCCAACCCCGATGAACTTTATATGTATCGTCAACCCCCGAAGTCCTTAAGTTGTAACAATGACCCGGGAACCTCTAAACCACCAGGTTTTTCTAAACCAATGTGGACAACGACGGCTCGTATTAGGGGAACATCATATATCCCTAGAAACTTGGCAAAACGAACCAAAACCGAAGAAGAAGAAACGAGCGAGTCGGAATAAGATAGTTGTATTCGTGTGGTGTAATATATGTAATATAGTGTTCTTATGCTTTATGATAAATGTAAAAATTGCTTGTATTAATAAGTATTTTTTTTATGAAACTAACTCTTGTCTATTTTACAGTTTAAAAACACAAAATGGATAGACAACCCAATATTTTAAGAGACCTACCCGGAGACATGATTGATGAAATCTTGTCTAGAGTCGGCCAGAATTCTTCGGCACAACTATTTAAGGCGAGATCAGTTTGTAAGACATTCGAAGAACGTTCCAAGAATGTCTTGGTTTATAAGAGACTTTCGTTTGAAAGATGGGGGATATCACATTGGGAAACCCATAAGTTACGATGTGTTTACTTTGACGCATATATTGCGGGGAACCCAAATGCTATTTTACGCAACGGGTTAAGAAATTATTTTGACTCAATATATCCGAATATTGGACTTCGTGATTTAGAAAAAGCGGCTAACATGCAACATAAAGAAGCATGTTATGCTTACGGATTAGTAATGTTCGCTTCTCACCAAAGTGAGAACAAGAACATCGGGCTACAACTATTAAACAAAACGTTTCCACAAGTGACGGAGTCAGTAATTGGGGTAAGAAATGAGGTTTTTAGATTATTACGGGACTGTTGGACATTACGTAACCCTCGTCCCTTTGATGACGTTACAACACGCTGTCTTATCAACGGCCATAACGGTTATGTTGCACAAGACTAAGGATGGGAAGTAGTCCTAGTAAAACCAGAATGCATGACTTGTTTCTGGACGTATGAATTACGTGTCTTTATTGCCTTTGCCGAACGACTTGTGTACTAGCTAGAATTGTCTTCACAACTATCTTGTATCAAAGTTATTGTGTGCTATATTTCATGCTTTATGTAAAATAAGCGGTATTGTAAGTTTGTAAAATATTGTATAAAAGTTTGAACGCGAAATATTATTACAATCACTTTTTCATATAGAATTGTAGTAGTTGAATTGTATATTAGCTACTAAGTATGAACTTAACGGGTAGGTACTACCCGAATTTAAACTTATAAAACGCTAATATGAAGAAAAAGCTTTTATAAATGAGTTCATATTATGCTACGAAATACTATTAACTACTCTTAATATTCTGTATGATTAACTTGTTCCATTTAACTATTTTGAAGGAAATGGCACCGACTACTCGACACACCGTGAATATGAATGAAGAGGAATTCCGTACTTTTCTAGCTTCAAACATAGCCGCAGTACAGGCTGCGCTACATACCAACAATAACCTTGGATCTAGCAGTACAGGAAATCGTGTAGGATGCACCTACAAAGAATTCACTGCCTGCAAACCTTTGGAATTTGATGGAACCGAAGGACCGATCGGATTGAAACGGTGGACCGAGAAGGTTGAATCGGTGTTTGCCATAAGTAAGTGTACTGAAGAGGACAAAGTGAAGTACGCTACGCATACCTTCACAGGTTCTGCGTTAACATGGTGGAATACCTATCTAGAGCAAGTGGGACAAGATGATGCGTACGCACTACCGTGGTCAGCATTCAAGCACTTGATGAACGAGTAGTACCGTCCCAGAATCGAGGTCAATAAGCTCAAGACAGAACTTAGAGGGTTACGAACCCAAGGATTTGATATTACCACGTACGAAAGACGATTTACAGAATTGTGCCTATTGTGTCCGGGAGCATTCGAAGATGAGGAAGAGAAGATCGACGCGTTTGTGAAAGGATTACCGGAAAGAATCCAAGAAGATATAAGTTCACACGAGCCTGCCTCCATACAACAGGCATGTAGAATGGCTCACAAACTAGTGAACCAGATTGAAGAAAGAATTAAAGAACAGACTGCTGAAGAGGCCAATGTGAAGCAAGTCAAAAGAAAGTGGGAGGAAAACGGTGATAAGAATCACCAATACAACAACAACAGCAATTACAACAATAATCGCAACAATTATCCCAACAATCGCAACATCAATCGCAACTACAACAAACGGCCCAACAACAACAACAACAACAACAGCAACTACAACAATCATCCCAACAACAATAATAACCGCAACAACAACAACAACAATCAGAAGCAGCTATGCCAAAGGTGTGAAAAGAATCACTCGGGGTTCTGCACCAAATTTTGCAACAAGTGTAAAAGAAATGGTCATAGCGCGGCGAAGTGTGAGGTCTACGGACCAGGGGTTAATAGAACGAAAGGAACAAATGGTGTCGGAACGAGTAATGGCGGAGCAAGTAGTGTCGGAGCAAGTTATGAGAATGTAGTTTGTTATAAATGTGGAAAACCAGGCCACATTATTAGAAATTGCCCGAACCAGGAGAACACGAATGGACAAGGCCGTGGAAGAGTTTTTAATACTAATGCGGTAGAGGCACAGGAAGACCCGGAGCTTGTTACGGGTACGTTTCTTATTGACAATAAATCTACTTACGTTTTATTTGATTCGGGTGCGGATAGAAGCTATATGAGTAGAGATTTTTGTGCTAAATTAAGTTGTCCATTGACGCCTTTGGATAGTAAATTTTTACTCGAATTAGCAAATGGTAAATTAATTTCAGCAGATAATATATGTCGGAATCGAGAAATTAAACTGGTTAGCGAAACATTTAAGATTGATTTGATACCAGTAGAGTTAGGGAGTTTTGATGTGATAATCGGTATGGACTGGTTGAAAGAAGTGAAAGCGGAGATCGTTTGTTACAAAAATGCAATTCGCATTATACGAGAAAAAGGAAAACCCTTAATGGTGTACGGAGAAAAGGGCAACACGAAGCTACATCTTATTAGTAATTTGAAGGCACAAAAACTAATAAGAAAAGGTTGCTATGCTGTTCTAGCACACGTCGAGAAAGTACAAACTGAAGAAAAGAGCATCAATGATGTTCCCATTGCAAAAGAATTTCCCGATGTATTTCCGAAAGAATTACCGGGATTACCCCCACATCGATCCGTTGAATTTCAAATAGATCTTGTACCAGGAGCTGCACCAATAGCTCGTGCTCCTTACAGACTCGCACCCAGCGAGATGAAAGAACTGCAAAGCCAATTACAAGAACTTTTAGAGCGTGGTTTCATTCGACCAAGCACATCACCGTGGGGAGCTCCTGTTTTGTTTGTCAAGAAGAAAGATGGTACATTCAGGTTGTGTATCGACTACCGAGAGTTGAACAAACTTACCATCAAGAACCGCTACCCACTACCGAGAATCGACGACTTATTTGATCAACTACAAGGCTCGTCTGTTTATTCAAAGATTGACTTACGTTCCGGGTATCATCAAATGCGGGTGAAAGAAGATGATATTCCAAAGACTGCTTTCAGAACACGTTACGGTCATTACGATTTTATGGTCATGCCGTTTGGTTTAACTAATGCACCAGCTGTGTTCATGGACCTTATGAACCGAGTGTGTGGACCATACCTTGACAAGTTTGTCATTGTTTTCATTGATGACATACTTATTTACTCAAAGAATGACCAAGAACACGGTGAACATTTGAGAAAGGTGTTAGAAGTATTGAGGAAGGAAGAATTGTATGCTAAGTTTTCAAAGTGTGCATTTTGGTTGGAAGAAGTTCAATTCCTCGGTCACATAGTGAACAAAGAAGGTATTAAGGTGGATCCGGCAAAGATAGAAACTGTTGAAAAGTGGGAAACCCCGAAAACTCCGAAACACATACGCCAGTTTTTAGGACTAGCTGGTTACTACAGAAGGTTCATCCAAGACTTTTCCAGAATAGCAAAACCCTTGACTGCATTAACGCATAAAGGGAAGAAATTTGAATGGAATGATGAATAAGAGAAAGCGTTTCAGTTATTGAAGAAAAAGCTAACTACGGCACCTATATTGTCATTGCCTGAAGGGAATGATGATTTTGTGATTTATTGTGATGCATCAAAGCAAGGTCTCGGTTGTGTATTAATGCAACGAACGAAGGTGATTGCTTATGCGTCTAGACAATTGAAGATTCACGAACAAAATTATACGACGCATGATTTGGAATTAGGCGCGGTTGTTTTTGCATTAAAGACTTGGAGACACTACTTATATGGGGTCAAAAGTATTATATATACCGACCACAAAAGTCTTCAACACATATTTAATCAGAAACAACTGAATATGAGGCAGCGTAGGTGGATTGAATTATTGAATGATTACGACTTTGAGATTCGTTACCACCCGGGGAGGGCAAATGTGGTAGCCGATGCCTTGAGCAGGAAGGATAGAGAACCCATTCGAGTAAAATCTATGAATATAATGATTCATAATAACATTACTACTCAAATAAAGGAGGCGCAACAAGGAGTTTTAAAAGAGGGAAATTTAAAGGATGAAATACCCAAAGGATCGGAGAAGCATCTTAATATTCGGGAAGACGGAACCCGGTAAAGGGCTGAAAGGATTTGGGTACCAAAATTTGGAGATATGAGAGAAATGGTACTTAGAGAAGCTCATAAAACCAGATACTCAATACATCCTGGAACGGGGAAGATGTACAAGGATCTCAAGAAACATTTTTGGTGGCCGGGTATGAAAGCCGATGTTGCTAAATACGTAGGAGAATGTTTGACGTGTTCTAAGGTCAAAGCTGAGCATCAAAAACCATCAGGTCTACTTCAACAACCCGAAATCCCGGAATGGAAATGGGAAAACATTACCATGGATTTCATCACTAAATTGCCAAGGACTGCAAGTGGTTTTGATACTATTTGGGTAATAGTTGATCGTCTCACCAAATCAGCACACTTCCTACCAATAAGAGAAGATGACAAGATGGAGAAGTTAGCACGACTGTATTTGAAGGAAGTCGTCTCCAGACATGGAATACCAATCTCTATTATCTCTGATAGGGATGGCAGATTTATTTCAAGATTCTGGCAGACATTACAGCAAGCATTAGGAACTCGTCTAGACATGAGTACTGCCTATCATCCACAAACTGATGGGCAGAGCAAAAGGATGATACAAACGCTTGAAGACATGCTACGAGCATGTGTTATTGATTTCGGAAACAGTTGGGATCGACATCTACCGTTAGCAGAATTTTCCTACAACAACAGCTACCATTCAAGCATTGAGATGGCGCCGTTTGAAGCACTTTATGGTAGAAAGTGCAGGTCTCCGATTTGTTGGAGTGAAGTGGGGGATAGACAGATTACGGGTCCGGAGATTATACAAGAAACTACCGAGAAGATCATCCAAATTCAACAACGGTTGAAAACCGCCCAAAGTCGACAAAAGAGCTACGCTGACATTAAAAGAAAAGATATAGAATTTGAAATTGGAGAGATGGTCATGCTTAAAGTTGCACCTTGGAAAGGCGTTGTTCGATTTGGTAAACGAGGGAAATTAAATCCAAGGTATATTGGACCATTCAAGATTATTGATCGTGTCGGACCAGTAGCTTACCGACTAGAGTTACCTCAATAACTCGCGGCTGTACATAACACTTTCCACGTCTCGAATTTAAAGAAATGTTTTGCTAAAGAAGATCTCACTATTCCGTTAGATGAAATCCAAATCAACGAAAAACTTCAATTCATCGAAGAACCCGTTGAAATAATGGATCGTTAGGTTAAAAGACTTAAGCAAAACAAGATACCAATTGTTAAGGTTCGATGGATTGCTCGTAGAGGACCCGAGTTCACCTGGGAGCGTGAAGATCAGATGAAGAAGAAATACCCGCATCTATTTCCAGAAGATTCGTCAACACCTTCAACAGCTTAAAATTTCGGGACGAAATTTATTTAACGGGTAGGTACTGTAGTGACCCGAACTTTTCCATGTTTATATATATTAATTGAGATTGATATTTACATGATTAAATGTTTCCAACATGTTAAGCAATCAAACTTGTTAAGACTTGATTAATTGAAATATGTTTCATATAGACAATTGACCACCCAAGTTGACCGGTGATTCACGAACGTTAAAACTTGTAAAAACTATATGATGATATATATATGGATATATATATATATAGTTAACATGATACTATGATAAGTAAACATATCATTAAGTATATTAACAATGAACTACATATGTAAAAACAAGACTACTAACTTAATGATTTTTAAACGAGACATATATGTAAC
This sequence comes from Rutidosis leptorrhynchoides, assembly GCF_046630445.1. NCBI lineage: Eukaryota > Viridiplantae > Streptophyta > Magnoliopsida > Asterales > Asteraceae > Rutidosis > Rutidosis leptorrhynchoides. The sequence goes on from NC_092340.1 coordinate 171,815,164, forward strand.
GATTATCGTTGTAAAGACATTTAATGTATATATATCATATTAAGAGATATTCATACATGATAATATCATGATAATATAATAATTTAAAATCTCATTTGATATTATAAACATTGGGTTAACAACATTTAACAAGATCGTTAACCTAAAGGTTTCAAAACAACACTTACATGTAACGACTAACGATGACTTAACGACTCAGTTAAAATGTATATACATGTAGTGTTTTAATATGTATTTATACACTTTTGAAAGACTTCAATACACTTATCAAAATACTTCTACTTAACAAAAATGCTTACAATTACATCCTCGTTCAGTTTCATCAACAATTCTACTCGTATGCACCCGTATTCGTACTCGTACAATACACAGCTTTTAGATGTATGTACTATTGGTATATACACTCCAATGATCAGCTCTTAGCAGCCCATGTGAGTCACCTAACACATGTGGGAACCATCATTTGGCAACTAGCATGAAATATCTCATAAAATTACAAAAATATGAGTAATCATTCATGACTTATTTACATGAAAACAAAATTACATATCCTTTATATCTAATCCATACACCAACGACCAAAAACACCTACAAACACTTTCATTCTTTAATTTTCTTCATCTAATTGATCTCTCTCAAGTTCTATCTTCAAGTTCTAAGTGTTCTTCATAAATTCCAAAAGTTCTAGTTTCATAAAATCAAGAATACTTTCAAGTTTGCTAGCTCACTTCCAATCTTGTAAGGTGATCATCCAACCTCAAGAAATCTTTGTTTCTTACAGTAGGTTATCATTCTAATACAAGGTAATAATCATATTCAAACTTTGGTTCAATTTCTATAACTATAACAATCTTATTTCAAGTGATGATCTTACTTGAACTTGTTTTCGTGTCATGATTCTGCTTCAAGAACTTCGAGCCATCCAAGGATCCATTGAAGCTAGATCCATTTTTCTCTTTTCCAGTAGGTTTATCCAAGGAACTTAAGGTAGTAGTGATGTTCATAACATCATTCGATTCATACATATAAAGCTATCTTATTCGAAGGTTTAAACTTGTAATCACTAGAACATAGTTTAGTTAATTCTAAACTTGTTCGCAAACAAAAGTTAATCCTTCTAACTTGACTTTTAAAATCAACTAAGCACATGTTCTATATCTATATGATATGCTAACTTAATGATTTAAAACCTGGAAACACGAAAAACACCGTAAAACCGGATTTACGCCGTCGTAGTAACACCGCGGGCTGTTTTGGGTTAGTTAATTAAAAACTATGATAAACTTTGATTTAAAAGTTGTTATTCTGAGAAAATGATTTTTATTATGAACATGAAACTATATCCAAAAATTATGGTTAAACTCAAAGTGGAAGTATGTTTTCTAAAATGGTCATCTAGACGTCGTTCTTTCGACTGAAATGACTACCTTTACAAAAACGACTTGTAACTTATTTTTCCGACTATAAACCTATACTTTTCTGTTTAGATTCATAAAATAGAGTTCAATATGAAACCATAGCAATTTGATTCACTCAAAACGGATTTAAAATGAAGAAGTTATGGGTAAAACAAGATTGGATAATTTTTCTCATTTTAGCTACGTGAAAATTGGTAACAAATCTATTCCAACCATAACTTAATCAACTTGTATTGTATATTATGTAATCTTGAGATACCATAGACACGTATACAATGTTTCGACCTATCATGTCGACACATCTATATATATTTCGGAACAACCATAGACACTCTATATGTGAATGTTGGAGTTAGCTATACAGGGTTGAGGTTGATTCCAAAATATATATAGTTTGAGTTGTGATCAATACTGAGATACGTATACACTGGGTCGTGGATTGATTCAAGATAATATTTATCGATTTATTTCTGTACATCTAACTGTGGACAACTAGTTGTAGGTTACTAACGAGGACAGCTGACTTAATAAACTTAAAACATCAAAATATATTAAAAGTGTTATAAATATATTTTTGAACATACTTTGATATATATGTATATATTGTTATAGGTTCGTGAATCAACTAGTGGCCAAGTCTTACTTCCCGACGAAGTAAAAATCTGTGAAAGTGAGTTATAGTCCCACTTTTAAAATCTAATATTTTTGGGATGAGAATACATGCAGGTTTTATAAATGATTTACAAAATAGACACAAGTACGTGAAACTACATTCTATGGTTGAATTATCGAAATCGAATATGCCCCTTTTTATTAAGTCTGGTAATCTAAGAATTAGGGAACAGACACCCTAATTGACGCGAATCCTAAAGATAGATCTATTGGGCCTAACAAACCCCATCCAAAGTACCGGATGCTTTAGTACTTCGAAATTTATATCATATCCGAAGGGTGTCCCGGAATGATGGGGATATTCTTATATATGCATCTTGTTATTGTCGGTTACCAGGTGTTCACCATATGAATGATTTTTATCTCTATGTATGGGATGTGTATTGAAATATGAAATCTTGTGGTCTATTGTTACGATTTGATATATATAGGTTAAACCTATAACTCACCAACATTTTTGTTGACGTTTAAAGCATGTTTATTCTCAGGTGAATATTAAGAGCTTCCACTGTTGCATACTAAAATAAGGACAAGATTTGGAGTCCATGTTTGTATGATATTATGTAAAAACTGCATTCAAGAAACTGAATTCGATGTAACATATTTGTATTGTAAACCATTATGTAATGGTCGTGTGTAAACAGGATATTTTAGATTATCATTATTTGATAATCTACGTAAAGCTTTTTAAACCTTTATTTATGAAATAAAGGTTATGGTTTGTTTTAAAAATGAATGCAGTCTTTGAAAAACGTCTCATATAGAGGTCAAAACCTCGCAACGAAATCAATTAATATGGAACGTTTTTAATCAATAAGAACGGGACATTTCAGTGTGAACTTATATCTTCTTGGATTCTCTCCAGTAACCCTTTCATAAATGCGTCGATCTTCTCTTCCTCATCTTCGAACGCTCTCGGGCACAATAGGCACAATTATGTGAATCGTCTTTCGTACGAAGTAATATCGAATCCATGTGTTCGTAACCCTCTAAGTTCTGACTTAAGCTTATTAACCTCAGTTCTGGGACGGTACTTCTCGTTCATCAAGTGCTTGAATGCTAACCACGGTAGCGCGTAAGCAGCATCTTGTCCCACTTGCTCTAGATAGGTATTCCACCATGTTAACGCAATATCTGTGAAGGTATGCGTAGCGTACTTCACTTTGTCTCCTTCAGCACACTTACTTATGGCAAACACTGATTCAACTTTCTCGGTCCAACGTTTCAATCCGATTGGTCCTTCAGTCCCATCAAATTCTAAAGGTTTGCAGGCAGTGAATTCCTTCTAGGAGCATCCTACACGATTTCTTGCGCCGTTAGCTGTATTGCTAGATTCAGAGTTATTGTTGGTATGTAGCACGACCTGTACTGCGACTATGTTTGAAGCAAGAAAGGCACGAAATTCCTCTTCGCTCATATTCATGGTGTGTCGAGTAGTCGGTGCCATTTCCTTCAAAATAGCCAACTGAATCGAGTTAATCATACAGAATATTAAGAGTAGTCAATAGTATCTCGTAGCATAATATGAACTCATTTATAAAAGCTTTTTCTTCATATTAGCGTTTTATAAGTTTAAATTCGGGTACTACCTACCCGTTAAGTTCATACTTAGTAGCTAATATACAATTCAACTACTACAATTCCATATGAAAAACTGATTATAATAATATCTCACATACAAATATTCTTCAAACTTACAACTTCACTATATTACATATAACATGAAATATAGTACACTATGATACAGGACAGTTTTGAAGATAAATCTAGTTAATACACAAGTTGTTCAGCAAAGGAAATAAAGACACGTAATTCATAAGTCCAGAAACAAGTCATGCATTCTGGTTTTACTAAAACGACTTCCCATCCCTGGTCTTGTGGAAAATAACCATTATGACCATTGGCTAGGCAGCATGTTGTAATGTCGTCAAAAGGACGAGGATTTTGTAATGTCCAACAGCCCCGTAATAATCTAAAAACCTCGTTTCTCACCCCATATACTGATTCCGTCACTTGTGGGAAAGTTTTATTTAAAAGCTGCAATCTGAGGTTCTTTTTTTCACTTTGGTAAGAAGCGAACATCACTAACCCGTAAGCATAACATGCTTCTTTATGTTGCATGTTAGAAGCTCTTTCTAATTCACGAAATCCTATGTTGGGATATGTTGAGTCAAAATAGGTTCTTAACCCGTAGCGTAAAATTGCATTTGGGTTCCCCGAATTTAACGCTTTAAAGAAAACACGGTGTAACTTAAAGTCTCCCCAATGTGATATACCCCACCTATCAAAGGAAAGCCTTTTATAAACTAAGGCATTTCTGGAAAGTCTTTCAAATGTTTGACAAGTTAATTTCGCCATAACTAAATGTGCTGATGAATTCTGACTGACTCTATCCTCTGGTAGGTGTTCTAAAATATTCAATTGTCTACCCTTAACGTCCATTTTGTTTTTATACTGTAAAATAGACAAGGATTAGATTCGTAATAACAAACAATACAAGCAATTTTTACATAGAACATAAAAGTACAAGCACACTACAATACATTTATTACACAACATGCTCACACCCCTCTAATCTGAATCATTGGTTTCTTCTTCTTCGGACTTGGTTCTTTTTCCTAATCTTCTAGGGATATATGATGTTCCTCTAATATGAGTCGTCGTTTTCCACATTGGTTTAGAAAAACCTGGTGGTTTAGAGGTTCCCGGGTTATTATCACGATATTGAAAATACGGGTGTTGACGGTACATATAAAGTTCATCGGGGTCGGAATCAGATTTCTCTATTTTGATACCTTTTCCCGTATTATTTTCTTTTGCCTCATTAAATTGGGTCGGGGTAATTTCTATAACATCATCGGAATCCTCATCAGGATCCGATTCATAAAAAAATTGGTAATTTTCCCAATATTTTGCTTCCTTAGCGGAAACACCATTGAGCATTATTAACTTTGGTCCATTAGTTGAAGATTTTCTTTTATTTGACCGGTTTTCTGTGGTTCCTACTATTCCCCCTCCGGAACCTCTTCTTCTTCCGGTTCCACTTCTTCTGGTTCCTCTTCTTCCGGTTCCTCTTCTTCCGGTTCCGTTTCCTCTTCTTTCGGTTCTTCGGGAACTTATGAATCTTGCCAATGTATATTCGACTCTTCGTTATTATTAGGTGAGTCAATGGGATTTGTGCTAGAGGTAGATATCTATCACACAATATCAAACATGTTAAGAGATTAATATATCACATAATATTTACATGTTAATAATATATAGTTTCCAACAAAAAATGTTAAGCAATCATTTTTAAAGAAAACACGGTCGAAGTCCAGACTCACTAATGTATCCTAACAAACTCGATAAGACACACTAATGCAAATTTTCTGGTTCTCTAAGACCAGCGCTCTGATACCAACTGAAATGTCCTGTTTATATTGATTATAAACGTTCCATATTATTTGATTTCGTTGTGAGGTTTTGACCTCTATATGAGACGTTTTTCAAAGACTGCATTCATTTTTTAAACAACCATAACCTTGATTTTATCAATAAAGGTTTTAAATACATTACGTAGATTATCAAATAATGATAATCTAAAATATACTGTTTACACAAGACCATTACATAATGGTTTATAATAGAAATATATTACATCGACATATGTTTCTTGAATGCAGTTTTTACACAATATCATACAAACATGGACTCCAAATCTTGTCCTTATTTTAGTATGCAACATTGGAAGCTCTTAGTATTCACCTGAGAATAAACATGCTTTAAACGTCAACAAAAATGTTGGTGAGTTATAGGTTTAACCTATATATATCAAATCGTAACAATAGAATACACGATTTCATATTTCAATACACATCCCATACATAGAGATAAAAATAATTCATATGGTGAAAACCTGGTAACCGACATTAACAAGATGTATATATAAGAATATCCTCATCATTCCGGAACACCCTTCGGATATGATATAAATTTTGAAGTACTAAAGCATCTGGTACTTTGGATGGGGTTTGTTAGGCCCAATAGATCTATCTTTAGGATTTGCGTCAATTTGGGTGTCTGTTCCCTAATTCTTAGATTACCAGACTTAATAAAAAGTGGCATATTCGATTTCGATAATTTAACCATAGAATGTAGTTTCACGTACTTGTGTCTATTTTGTAAATCATTTATAAAACATGCATGTATTCTCATCCCAAAAATATTAGATTTTAAAAGTGGGACTATAACTCACTTTCACAGATATTTCCTTCCTCGGAAATAAGACTTGGCCACGGATCGATTCACGAACCTATACAAATATGTACATATATATCAAAGTATGATCAAAATATAATTACAACCATTTTTATTATGTTTTAAAGATTTGAGTGTATTAAGTCAGCTGTCCTTATTAGTAACCTACAACTAGTTGTCCACAGTTAGATGTACAGAAATAAATCGATATATATTATCTTGAATCAATCCACGACCCAGTGTATACACGTCTCAGGCTAAATCACAACTCAAAGTATATATATTTTTGGAATCAACCTCAACCCTGTATAGCTAACTCCAACATTACTGCATATAGAGTGTCTATGGTTGTTCCAAATAATATATATATACATGGGTCGATATGATATGTCAAAACATTTGCATACGTATCTATGGTATCCCAAGATTACATAATATATTAGAATACATGTATAATACAATATAAGTTAGCTAGGATTTGTATAGATTTGTTAAACATTTCCCGTAGCTAAAAAGATCAAAAATATCCAATCTTGTTTTACCCATAACTTCTTCATTTTAAATCCGTTTTGAGTGAATCAAATTGCTATGGTTTCATATTGAACTCTAATTTAAGAATCCAAACAGAAAAAGTATAGGTTTATTGTCATAAATTTAAGTTACATGTCAATTACTAAAGAGGTAGTCATTTCCTTCGAAAGAACAACATCTTGATGACCATTTTGAAAAACATACTTTCACTTTGAGTTTAACCAAGATTTTTGGATATAGTTTCATGTTCATATGAAAAATCATTTTCCCAGAAGAACAACTTTTAAATCAAAGTTTATCATAGTTTTTAATTATCCAAACCAAAACAGCCCCCGGTTTCACTACGACGGCGTATATCCGATTTTATGTTGTTCATCGTGTTTCCAGGTTTTAAATCATTAAGTTAGCATATAATATAGATATATAACATGTGTTTAGTTGATTTTAAAAGTCAAGTTAGAAGGATTAACTTTTGTTTGCGAACAAGTTTTGAATTAACTAAACTATGTTCTAGTGATTACAAGTTTAAACCTTCGAATAAGATAGCTTTATATGTATGAATCGAATGATGTTATGAACATCATTACTACCTAAAGTTTTCTGGATAAAACTACTGGAAATGAGAAAAATGGATCTAGCTTCAAAGTATCCTTGGATGGCTTGAAAGTTCTTGAAGCAGAATCATGACACGAAAATAGTTCAAGTAAGATTTTCACTCGAAATAAGATTGTTATAGTTGTAGAAATTGAATCAAAGTTTGAATATGGATATTACCTTGAATTAGAAAGATAACCTACTATAAATAACAAAGGTTCCTTGATCTTAGATGATTACTTGGAATGGATTAGAAAGCTTGGAAGTAGACTTGCAAACTTGGAAGTATTCTTGATTTTTATGAAACTATACTTATGAAATTTATGAAGAACACTTAGAACTTGAAGATGGAACTTGAGAGAGATCAATTAGATGAAGAAAATTGAAGAATGAAAGTGTTTTAGGTGTTTTTGGTCATTGGTATATGGATTAGATATAAAGGATATGTAATTTTGTTTTCATGTAAATAAGTTATGAATGATTACTAATATTTTTGTAATTTTATGAGATATTTCATGCTAGTTGCCAAATGATGGTTCCCACATGTGTTAGGTGACTCACATGGGCTACTAAGAGCTGATCATTGGAGTGTATATACCAATAGTACATACATCTAAAAGCTGTGTATTGTACGAGTACGAATACTGGTGCATACGAGTAGAATTGTTGATGAAACTGAACGAGGATGTAATTGTAAGTATTTTTGTTAAGTAGAAGTACTTTGATATGTGTCTTGAAGTCTTTCAAAAGTGTATGAATACATATTAAAACACTACATGTATATACATTTTAACTGAGTCGTTAAGTCATCGTTAGTCGTTACATGGAAATGTTGATTTGAAACCTTTAAGTTAACGATCTTGTTAAATGTTGTTAACCCAATGTTTATTATATCTAATGAGATGTTAAATTATTATATTATAATGATATTATGATATATTAATATATCTTAATATGATATATATAAATTTAAATGTCGTTACAACGATAATCGTTACATATAAGTCTCGTTTCGTAATTCTTGAGTTAGTAGTCTTGTTTTTACATATGTAGTTCATTGTTAACACACTTAATGATATATTTAAATATCATTTTATCATGTTAAATATAGTGTATCAATATCTTAATATGATACATATGTATTTAGTAGACGTTATCATAACGATAATCGTTATTTATATATCATTTCGAGTTTCTTAACTTAGTAATCTCATTTCTTATGTATATCACACATTGTTAATATACTTAGTGAGATACTTACTCATCATAATCTTATGTCAACTATATATATATGTCTATATATATACCACAACATGTAGTTTTTACAATTTTGTAACGTTCGTGAATCGCCGGTCAACTTGGGTGATCAATTGTCTATATGAAACTTATTTCATTTAATTAAGTCTTAAAAAGTTTGATTGCTTAACATGTTGGAAACATTTAATCATGTAGATAACAATTTCATTTAATATATATAAACATGGAAAAGTTCGGGTCACTACATACAGTTTTTCTTTTCTCAGCAACTCTAGCACTTTTCTCAAATGTTCTTCGTGCTCTTGATCATTCTTCGAGTAAATAAGTATGTCATCGATGAAAAAAATGACAAACTTGTCAAGATATGGCCCACACACTCGGTTCATGAGGTCCATGAACACAGCTGGTGCGTTAGTCAATCCAAACGGCATAACCATAAACTCGTAATGATCGTAACGCATCCTAAAAGCAGTCTTTGGAATATCATCCTCCTTCACCCACATTTGATGATATCCAGAACGTAAATCGATCTTCGAATAAACAGACGAGCCTTGTAGTTGATCAAATAAGTCGTCGATACACAACCTGAATGTACCATCTTTCTTCTTGACAAACAAAATAGGAGCTCCCCATGGTGATGTGCTTGGTCGAATGAAACCATGCTCTAAAAGTTCCTGTAACTGACTTTGTAATTCTTTCATTTCATTGGGTGCGAGTCTGTATGGAGCACGAGTTATTGATGCAGCTCCTGGTACAAGGTCTATTTGAAATTCAACGGATCGATGTCGGGGTAATCCCGGTAATTCTTTCCAAAATACATCGGGAAATTCTTTTACGACGGGAACATCACTGATGTTCTTTTCTTCAGGTTTAACTTCCTCGATGTATGCTAGAATGAAGCAACAACCTTTTCTTATTAGTTTTTGCGCCTTCAAACTACTAATAAGATTTAATTTCGCGTTGTTCTTTTCTCCGTACTCCATTAAAGGTTTTCCTTTTTCATGCATAATGCGAATCACATTTTTGTAACAAACGACCTCTGCTCTCACCTTTTTCAACCAGTCTATGACAATTATTACATCAAAACTCCCTAACTCGACTAGTATTAAATCAATTTTAAACGTTTCATCCCCTAGTTTAATTTCTCTCTCCCGACATATATTATCTGCTGAAATTAATTTACCGTTTGCTAATTCGAGTAAAAATTTACTATCCAAAGGCGTCAATGGGCAACTTAATTTAGCACAAAATTCTCTACTCATATAGCTTCAATCTGCACCTGAATCAAATAAAACATAAGCAGATTTATCGTCAATAAGAAACGTACCCGTAACAAGCTCCGGGTCTTCCTGTGCTTCTGCCGCATTAATATTGAAAACTTTTCCACGGCCCTACCCATTAGTATTCCCCTGATTCAGGCAATTTCTAATAATGTGGCCTGGTTTTCCACATTTATAACAAACAGCGTTGGTATTACTTGCTCCGACACTATTCGTTTCGGCATTACTTGTTCTGACATTATTTGTTCCTTTGGTTCTGTTAAACTTTGGTCCATAGACCTCACACTTTGTCGCGCTATAACCATTTCTTTTACACCTATTGCAAAATGTCGTGCAAAACCCCTGATGATTTTCTTCACACCTATGACATGGCTGTTTTTGGTTTTTGTTGCCGTTGTTGTTATTAAGGTTGTTGTTGGGATTGTTATTGTTGTTGAAACGGTTGTTGTAGTTGTTGTTGTTGTTGGGATGTTTGTTGTAGTTATTGTTAGAATTGCAGTTATTGTTGCGATTATTGTTGCGGTTGTTGGGATAGTTGTTGCGATTGTGGTTGTAATTGTTGTTGTTGTTGTACTGGTGACTCTTGTCACCGTTTTCCTCCCACTTCCTCTTGAGTTGTTTCGTGTTGGCTTCTTCGGTCGCCTGCTCTTTAATTCTTCCGTCAATCTGATTTATGAGTTTATGTGCCATTCGACTTGCCTTTTATATGGAAGCGGGCTCGTGTGAACTCACATCTTCCTGAATCCTTACTGGTAACCCTTTTACAAACGCGTCGATCTTCTCTTCTTCATCTTCGAATGCTCCCGGACACAATAGGCACAACTCTGTGAATTGTCGTTCATATGTGGTAACGTCGAACCCTTGTGTTCGTAACTCTCTAAGTTCTGTCTTGAGTTTACTGACTTCGTTTCTAGGACGGTACTGCTCGTTCATCAATTGCTTGAATTCCGACCATGGTAGTGCGTGAGCAGCATTTTGTCCTACCTATTCAAGATAGGTGTCTGCCACCACGTTAACACAGTACCTGTGAAGGTATGCATAGCGTACTTAACTTTGTCCTCTTCGGTACACTTACTTATGGCAAACACCAATTCGACTTTCTCGGTCCACCGTTTCAATCCAATTGGTCCTTCGGTTCCATCAAATTCCAAATGTTTGCAGGCAGTGAATTCTTTGTAGGAGCATCCTACACTATTTCTTGCGCCATTAGCTGCATTGCTAGATTCAAAGTTATTGTTGGTATGTAGCGCAGCCTGTACTGTGGCTATGTTTGCAGCAAGAAAGGTACAAAATTCCTCTTCGCTCATATTCATGGTGTGTCGAGTAGTCGGTGCCATTTCCTTCAAAATAGCCAACTGAATCGAGTTAATCATACAGAATATTAAGAGTAGTTAATAGTATTTCGTAGCATAATATGAACTCATTTATAAAAGCTTTTTCTTCATATTAGCGTTTTATAAGTTTAAATTCGGGTACTACCTACCGGTTAAGTTCATACTTAGTAGCTAATATACAATTCAACTACTACAATTCCATATGAAAAACTGATTATAATAATATATCACATACAAATATTCTTTAAACTTACAACTACGCTATATTACATATAACAAGAAATATAGTACACTTTGATACAGGACAGTTTTGAAGATAAACCTAGTTAATACGCAAGTTGTTCAGCAAAGAAAATAAAGACACGTAATTCATAAGTCCAGAAACAAGTCATGCATTCTGGTTTTACTAAGATGACTTCCCATCCTTGGTCTTGTGGAAAATAACCGTTATGACCATTGGCTAGGCAGCATATTGTAATGTCATCAAAAGAACGAGGGTTTCGTAATGTCTAACAGCCCCGTAATAATCTAAAAACCTTGTTTCTCACCCCAACTACTGAATCCGTCACTTGTGGGAAGGTTTTATTTAAAAGTTGCAATCCGATGTTCTTTTTCTCACTTTGGTAAGAAGCGGACATCACTAACCCGTAAGCATAACATGCTTCTTTATGTTGCAAGTTAGAAGCTCTTTCTAATTCACGAAATCCTATGTTGGGATAGGTTGAGTCAAAATAGGTTCTTAACCCGTAGCGTAAAATTGCATTTGGGTTCCTCGCATTTAACGCTTTAAAGAAAACATGGCGTAACTTACGATCTCCCCAATGTGATATACCCCACCTATCAAAGAAAAGCCTTTTATAAAATAAGGCATTTCTGGAAAGTCTTTCAAATGTTTGACAAGGTAATTTTGCCATAATTAATTGTGCTGATGAATTCTGACCGACTCTAGACAAGATTTCCTCAATCATATCCTCTGGTAGATCTTCTAAAATAATCGGTTGTCTACCCTTAACGTCCATTTTGTTTTTATACTGTAAAATAGACAAGGATTAGATTCGTAAAAGATAATTAACAAACAATACAAGCAATTTTTACATAGAACATAAAGGTACAAGCACACTACGATACATATAATACACAACATGATTACAACCCTCTAATCTGAATCACTGGTTTCTTCTTCTTCGGACTTGGTTCGTTTTCCTAATTTTCTAGGAATATATGGTGTTCCTCTAATACGAGCCGTCGTTTTCCACGATGGTTTAGAAAAACCTGGTGGTTTAGAGGTTCCCGGGTCATTGTTACATTTTAGGAAATACGGATGTTGCCGATACATATAAAGTTCATCGGGGTTGGAATCGGGTTTCTCTATTTTTATACCTTTTCCCTTATTATTTTCTTTGGCTTTATTAAATTGGGTCGAGGTAATTTATATAACATCATCGGAATCCTCATCGGGATCTGATTCATCGGAAAATTGGTAATCTTCCAAATATTTTGCTTCCTCGGCGGAAACACCATTGACCATTATTAACTTTGGTCCGTTGGTTGAGGATTTTCTTTTATTTAATCGATTTACTATAGGTATCAATATTTCTTCCTACGGAACCTCTTCTTATTTCGGTTCCTCCTCTTCTGGTTCCTCCTCTTTGGGTTCCTCTTCTTCCGGTTCCTCCTCTTCCGGTTGCTCCTCTTCCGGTTCCTCTTCGGGAATTTGTGAATCTTTCCAAAGTATATTCGACTCTTCATTATTATTAGGTGAGTCGATGAAATTTGTACTAGAGGTAGACATCTATCACACAATATCAAACACGTTAAGAGATTAATATATCACATAATATTTACATGTTAATAATATATAGTTTCCAACAAAAAAAATGTTAAGCAATCGTTTTTGAAGAAAAACACGGTCGAAGTCCAGACTCACTAATGCATCCTAACAAACTCGGTAAGACACACTAATGCAATTTTCTGGTTCTTTAAGACCAACGCTCGGATACTAACTGAAATGTCCCGTTCATATTGATTATAAATGTTCCATATTAATTGATTTCGTCGCGAGGTTTTGACCTCTATATGAGGCGTTTTTCAAAGACTGCATTCATTTTTAAAACAACCATAACCTTTATTTTATCGATAAAGTTATAAAAGCATTACGTAGATTATCAAGTAATGATAATCTAAAATATACCGTTTACACACGACCACTACGTAATAGTTTACAATAAGAATATATTACATCAAAAATAAGTTTCTTGAATGCAGTTTTTACATAATATCATACAAGCATGGACTCCAAATCTTGTCCTTATTTTAGTATGCAACAGCGGAAGCTCTTAATAATCACCTGAGAATAAACATGCTTAAAACGTCAACAAAAATGTTGGTGAGTTATAGGTTTAACCTATATATTATCAAATCATAATAATAGACCACAAGATTTCATATTTCAATATACATCCCATACATAGAGATAAAATTCATTCATATGGTGAACACATGGTAACCGACATTAACAAGATGCATATAAGAATATCCCATATCATTCCGGGAAATCCATCGGACATGATAAAAATGAATTCGAAGTACTAAAGCATCCGGTACTTTGGATGGGGTTCATTAGGCCCAATAGATCTATCTTTAGGATTCGCGTCAATTAGTATCGATTTACTAATTTTAGGCTACCAAGCAAAAGGGGCATATTCGGCTTCGATCATTCACCCATATAATGTAGTTTCAATTACTTGTGTCTATTTCGTAAAACATTTATAAAAACTGCATGTATTCTCATCCCAAAAATATTAGATTTTAAAAGAGGGACTATAACTCACTTTCACAGATTTTTACTTCGTCGGGAGTAAAACTTGACCACTTGTCGATTCACGAACCTATAACAAATATGTACATATATATCAAAGTATGTTCAAAATATATTTACAACATTTTTAATACGTTTTACTGTTTTAAGTTTATTAAGTCAGCTGTCCTCGTTAGTAACCTACAACTAGTTGTCCACAATTAGATGTACAAAAATAAATCGATATATATTATCTTGAATCAATCCACGACCCAGTGTATACACGTCTCAGGCTAGATCACAACTCAAAGTATATATATATATATATATATATATATATATATATTTGGAATCAACCTCAACCCTGTATAGCTAACTCAAACATTACTGCATATAGAGTGTCTATGGTTGTTCCAAATAATATATATATATGGGTCGATATGATATGTCAAAACATTTGCATACGTGTCTATGGTATCCCAAGATTACATAATATATTAGAATATATGTATAATACAAATAAGTTAGCTAGGATATGATTTGTATAGAATTGTTACAATATTTCCCGTAGCTACAACAATCAAAAAAATATCCAATCTTGTTTTACCCATAACTTCTTCGTTTTAAATTCATTTTGAGTGAATCAAATTGCTATGGTTTCATATTGAACTCTATTTTATGAATCTAAATAGAAAAAGTATAGGTTTTTAGTCGGAAATATAAGTTACAAGTCATTTTTGTAAGAGGTAGTCATTTCAGTCGAAAGAATGACGTCTTGATGACCATTTTGAAAAACATACTTCCACTTTGAGTTTAACCATGATTTTTGGATATAGTTTTTTGTCCATAAGAAAAATCATTTTCCCAGAAGAACAACTTTTAAATCAAAGATTATCATAGTTATTAATTATCAAACCCAAAACAGTCCGTGGTGTTACTACGACGGCGTATATCCGGTTTTACGGTGTTTTTCGTGTTTTCAGGTTTTAAATCATTAAGTTAGCATATCATATAGATATAGAACATGTGTTTAGTTGATTTTAAAAGTCAAGTTAGAAGGATAAACTTTTTTGCGAACAAGTTTAGAATTAACTAAACTATGTTCTAGTGATTTCAAGTTTAAACCTTCGAATAATATAGCTTTATGTGTATGAATCGAATGATGTTATGAACATCATTACTACCTCAAGTTTTGTGGATAAACCTACTGGAAAATAGAAAAAATGGATCTAGCTTCAAAGGATCCTTGGATGGCTTGAAAGTTCTTGAAGCAGAATCATGACACAAAAACAAGTTCAAGTAAGGTTCCACTCGAAATAAGATTGTTATAGTTATAGAAATTGAATCAAAGTTTGAATATGAGTATTACCTTGAATTAAAAAGATATCTTACTATAAATAAGAAATATTTCTTGAGATTGGATGATCACTTGAAATGGATTTGCAAGATTGGAAGTAAGATTGAAAGATTTCTTGAAGTGTTCTTGAATAGTTGTTTTTATGATGATTAAAGCTTATAATTGAAGCTAAAAGATGGTGAAAATGCTTGGAGATGATCAAGTATGATGTTAGGAGTATTTTGAGAGAGAATTTGGAGTGTAAGAATGAGAAAATGGAATGGAAGAATGGGGTGAAATCATAAAAACGAAATTACTTGTTATAAAGAAAAAAAAGATCCTTAAGTTTGTTTTTATCTCATTAG
The DNA here is from genome assembly GCF_046630445.1 of Rutidosis leptorrhynchoides. Classification (NCBI taxonomy): domain Eukaryota; kingdom Viridiplantae; phylum Streptophyta; class Magnoliopsida; order Asterales; family Asteraceae; genus Rutidosis; species Rutidosis leptorrhynchoides. The sequence continues at coordinate 171,830,987 of NC_092340.1, forward strand.
TCATACAAGTTGTTAAATAATGGTTCCACATGTTTTTGACTCTAAGATGGCTGCTAAGAATGAATGATTAAAGGTGTATATACTAATAGTAAATACATCTAGAAGCTGTATATTGTACGAGTACAAATACGGGTGTACACGAGTAGAATTGTTGATGGAACCGAATGGCAATGTAATTTTGAGCATTTTTGCTAAGTAGAAATGCTTTGATATATGTCTTGAAGTCTTTCAAAAGTGTATTAATACATCTTAATACACTACATGTATATACATTTTAACTGAGTCGTTAAGTCACCGTTAGTCATTACATGTAAGTGTTGTTTTAAGACCTTTAAGTTAACGATCTTGTTAAATGTAATTAATTCATTGTTATTATACTTAAATGAGATGTTAAATTATTACATTATCATGATATTATAATGTATGAATATATCTTAATATGATATATATACATTAAAATGTTGTTACAATGATAATCGTTACATATATGCCTCGTTTCGAAATTCTTAAGTTAGTAGTCTTGTTTTACATATGTAGTTCATTGTTAACACACTTAATGATATACTTAATTATAATTTTATCATGTTAAACATAGTGTATCAATATCTTAATATTATTCATATGTATTTAGTAAGACGTTGTTATAACGATAATCGTTATATATATCGTTTCGAGTTTCTTAATTCAATAAACTCATTTTTATGTATATCACTCATTGTTAATATACTTAGTGAGATACTTACTTATCATAGTCTCATGTTAACCATATATATATATATATATATATATATATATATATATATATATATATATATATATATATATATATATATATATATATATATATATATATATATATATATATATATATATATATATATATATATATATATATGGTCATGTAGTTTTTACAAATTTTTAACATTCGTGAATCGCCGGTCAACTTGGGTGGTCAATTGTCTATATGAAGCACATTTCAAATAATCAAGTCTTAACAAGTTTGATTGCTTAACATGTTGGAAACATTTAATCATACAAATATAGTTTTCATTTAATATATAACATGGAAAAGTTCGGGTCACTACAGTACCTACCCGTTAATTAAATTTCGTCCCGAAATTTTAAGCAGTTGGAGGTGTTGACGTATCTTCTGGAAATAAATGCGGGTATTTCTTCTTCATCTGATCTTCTCATTCCCAGGTGAACTCGGGTCCTCTACGAGCATTCCATCAAACTTTAACAATTGGTATCTTGTTTTGCTTAAGTCTTTTAACTTCACGATCCATTATTTCGACGGGTTCTTCGACGAATTGAAGTTTTTCGTTGATTTGGATTTCGTCTAACGGAATAGTGAGATCTTCTTTAGTAAAACATTTCTTCAAATTTGAGACGTGGAAAGTGTTATGTACAGCCGCAAGTTGTTGTGGTAATTCAAGTCGGTAAGCTACTGGTCCGACACGATCAATAATCTTGAATGGTCCTATATACCTTGGATTTAATTTCCCTCGATACCAAATCGAATAACGCCTTTCCAAGGTGCAACCTTAAGCATGACCATCTCTCCAATTTCAAATTTTATATCTTTTCTTTTAATGTCGGCTTAGCTCTTTTGTCAACTTTCGGCGGTTTTCAACCATTGTTGAATTTGGATGATCTTCTCGGTAGTTTCTTGTATTATCTTCAGACCCGTAATCTGTCTATCCCCCACTTCAATCCAACAAATCGGAGACCTGAACTTTCTACCATAAAGTGCTTCAAATAGCGCCATCTCAATGATTGAATGGTAGCAATTGTTGTAGGAAAATTCTGCTAATGGTAGATGTCGATCCCAACTGTTTTTGAAATCAATAACACATGCTCGTAGCATGTATTCAAGCATTTGTATCATGCTTTCGCTCTGCCCATCAGTTTGTGGATGATAGGCAGTACTCAGGTCTAGACGAGTTCCTAATGCTTGCTGTAATGTCTGCCAGAATCTTGAAATAAATTTGCCATCCATATCAGAGATAATAGAGATTGGTATTCCATGTCTGGAGATGACTTCCTTCAAATACAGTCGCTCTAACTTCTCCATCTTGTCATCTTCTCTTATTGGCAGGAAGTGTGTTGATTTGGTGAGAAGATCAACTATTATCCAAATAGTATCAAAACACTTGCAGTCCTTGGCAATTTAGTGATGAAATCCATGGTAATATTTTTCCATTTCCATTTCGGGATTTCGGGTTTTTGAAGTAGACCTGATGGTTTCTGATGCTCAGCTTTGACCTTAGAACACGTTAAACATTCTCCTACGTATTTAGCAACATCGGCTTTCATACCCGGCCACCAAAAATATTTCTTGAGATCCTTGTACATCTTCCCCGTTCCAGGATGTATTGAGTATCTGGTTTTATGAGCTTCTCTAAGTACCATTTCTCTCATATCTCCAAATTTTGGTACCCAAATCCTTTTAGCCCTATACTGGGTTCCGTCTTCCTGAATATTAAGATGCTTCTCCGATCCTTTGGGTATTTCATCCTTTAAACTTCCCTCTTTTAAAACTCCTTGTTGCGCCTCCTTTATTTGAGTAGTAAGGTTAGTGTGAATCATTATATGCATAACTTTTACTCGAATGGGTTCTCTGTCCTTTCTGTTCAAGGCGTTGGCTACCACATTTGCCTTCCCCGGGTGATAACGAATCTCAAAGTCGTAATCATTCAACAATTCAATCCATCTGCGCTGCATCATGTTTAGTTATTTCTGATTAAATATGTGTTGAAGACTTTTGTGGTCGGTATATATAATACTTTTGACCCCATATAAGTAGTGCCTCCAAGTCTTTAATGCAAAAACAACCGCGCCTAATTCCAAATCATGCGTCGTATAATTCTGTTCGTGAATCTTCAATTGTCTAGACGCATAAGCAATTACTTTTGTTCGTTGCATTAATACACAACCGAGACCTTGCTTTGAGACATCACAATATATCACAAAATCATCATTCCCTTCAGTTAATGACAATATAGGTGCCGTAGTTAAATTTTTCTTCAACAATTGAAACGCTTTTTCTTGTTCATCCTTCCATTCAAATTTCCTCCCTTTATGTGTTAATGCAGTCAAGGGTTTTGCTATTTTGGAAAAATCTTGGATGAATCTCCTGTAATAACTAGCTAACCCTAAAAATTGGCGTATGTGTTTCGGAGTTTTCGGGGTTTCCCACTTTCAACGGTTTCAATCTTTGCTGGATCCACCTGAATACCTTCTTTGTTCACTATATGACCGATGAATTGAACTTCTTCCAACCAAAATGCACACTTTGAAAACTTAGCGTACAATTTTTCTTTTCTCAGCAACTCTAGCACTTTTCTCAAATGTTCTTCATGCTCTTGATCATTCTTCGACTAAATAAGTATGTCATCGAAGAAAAACAATGATAAACTTGTCAAGATATGGCCCACACACTAGGTCCATGAGGTCCATGAACACAGCTGGTGCGTTATTCAATCCAAACTACATAACCATAAACTCGTAATGACCGTAACGCATCCTAAAAGCAGTCTTCGGAATGTCATCCTCTTTCACCCGCATTTGGTGATATCCAGAACGTAAATCGATCTTCGAATAAACCTACGAGCCTTGTAGTTGCTCAAATAAGTCATCGATTCTCGGTAATGGATAACGGTTCTTGATGGTAAGTTTGTTCAACTCTTGGTAGTCGATACACAACCTGAATGTACCATCTTTCTTCCTGATAAATAGAACAGTAGCTCCCCATGGTGATGGATTTGGTCGAATGAAACCACGCTCTAAAAGTTCCGGTAACTGACTTTGTAATTCTTTCATTTCGCTGGGTGCGAGTCTGTATGGAGCACGAGCTATTGGTGCAGGTCCTGGTACAAGGTCTATTTGAAATTCAACGGATCGATGTGGGGGTAATATCGGTAATTCTTTCGGAAATACATCGGAAAATTCTTTTGTGACGGGAACATCTCTGATGTTCTTTTCTTCAGGTTTAACTTCCTCGATGTGTGCTAGAATGACGTAACAACCTTTTCTTATTAGTTTTTGCGCCTTCAAACTACTAATAAGATTTAACTTCGCGTTGTTCTTTTCTCCGTACACCATTAAAGGTTTTCCTTTTTCACGCATAATGTGAATCGCATTTTTGTAACAAACGACCTCTGCTCTTACCTTCTTCAACCAGTCCATGCTAATTATTACATCAAAACTCCCTAACTCGACTGGTATTAAATCAATCTTAAATGTTTCATCACCCAGTTTAATTTCTCTATCCCGACATATATTATCTGAAATGTCCCGTTCTTATTGATTAAAAACGTTCCATATTAATTGATTTCGTTGCGAGGTTTTGACCTCTATATGAGACGTTTTTCAAAGACTGCATTCATTTTTAAACAAACCATAACCTTTATTTCATCAATAAAGGTTTAAAAAGCTTTACGTAGATTATCAAATAATGATAATCTAAAATATCCTGTTTACACACGACCATTACATAATGGTTTACAATACAAATATGTTACAACAAAATAAGTTTCTTGAATGCAGTTTTTACACAATATCATACAAGCATGGACTCCAAATCTTGTCCTTATTTAAGTATGCGACAGCGGAAGCTCTTAATAATCACCTGAGAATAAACATGCTTTAAACGTCAACAAAAATGTTGGTGAGTTATAGGTTTAACCTATATATATCAAATCGTAACAATAGACCACAAGATTTCATATTTCAATACACATCCCATACATAGAGATAAAAATCATTCATATGGTGAACACCTGGTAACCGACAATAACAAGATGCATATATAAGAATATCCCCATCATTCCGGGACACCCTTCGGATATGATATAAATTTCGAAGTACTAAAGCATCCGGTACTTTGGATGGGGTTTGTTAGGCCCAATAGATCTATCTTTAGGATTCGCGTCAATTAGGGTGTCTGTTCCCTAATTCTTAGATTACCAGACTTAATAAAAAGGGGCATATTCGATTTCGATAATTCAACCATAGAATGTAGTTTCACGTACTTGTGTCTATTTTGTAAATCATTTATAAAACCTGCATGTATTCTCATCCCAAAAATATTAGATTTTAAAAGTGGGACTATAACTCACTTTCGCAGATTTTTACTTCGTCGGGAAGTAAGACTTGGCCACTGGTTGATTCACGAACCTATAACAATATATACATATACATATATATCAAAGTATGTTCAAAATATATTTACAACACTTTTAATATATTTTGATGTTTTAAGTTTATTAAGTCAGCTGTCCTCGTTAGTAACCTACAACTAGTTGTCCACAGTTAGATGTACAGAAATAAATCGATAAATATTATCTTGAATCAATCCACGACCCAGTGTATACGTATCTCAGTATTGATCACAACTCAAACTATATATATTTTGGAATCAACCTCAACCCTGTATAGCTAACTCCAACATTCACATATAGAGTGTCTATGGTTGTTCCGAAATATATATAGATGTGTCGACATGATAGGTCGAAACATTGTATACGTGTCTATGGTATCTCAAGATTACATAATATATAATACAAGTTGATTAAGTTATGGTTGGAATAGATTTGTTACCAATTTTCACGTAGCTAAAATGAGAAAAATTATCCAATCTTGTTTTACCCATAACTTCTTCACTTTAAATCCGTTTTGAGTGAATCAAATTGCTATGGTTTCATATTGAACTCTATTTTATGAATCTAAACAAAAAAAGTATAGGTTTCTAGTCGGAAAAATAAGTTACAAGTCGTTTTTGTAAAGGTAGTCATTTCAGTCGAAAGAACGACGTCTAGATGACCATTTTAGAAAACATACTTCCACTTTGAGTTTAACCATAATTTTTGGATATAGTTTCATGTTCATAATAAAAATCATTTTCTCAGAATAACAACTTTTAAATCAAAGTTTATCATAGTTTTTAATTAACTAACCCAAAACAGCCCGCGGTGTTACTACGACGGCGTAAATCCGGTTTTACGGTGTTTTTCGTGTTTCCAGGTTTTAAATCATTAAGTTAGCATATCATATAGATATAGAACATGTGTTTAGTTGATTTTAAAAGTCAAGTTAGAAGGATTAACTTTTGTTTGCGAACAAGTTTAGAATTAACTAAACTATGTTCTAGTGATTACAAGTTTAAACCTTCGAATAAGATAGCTTTATATGTATGAATCGAATGATGTTATGAACATCATTACTACCTTAATTTCCTTGGATAAACCTACTGGAAAAGAGAAAAATGGATCTAGCTTCAATGGATCCTTGGATGGCTCGAAGTTCTTGAAGCAGAATCATGACACGAAAACAAGTTCAAGTAAGATCATCACTTGAAATAAGATTGTTATAGTTATAGAAATTGAACCAAAGTTTGAATATGATTATTACCTTGTATTAGAATGATAACCTACTGTAAGAAACAAAGATTTCTTGAGGTTAGATGATCACCTTACAAGATTGGAAGTGAGCTAGCAAACTTGAAAGTATTCTTGATTTTATGAAACTAGAACTTTTGGAATTTATGAAGAACACTTAGAACTTGAAGATAGAACTTGAGAGAGATCAATTAGATGAAGAAAATTGAAGAATGAAAGTGTTTGTAGGTGTTTTTGGTCGTTGGTGTATGGATTAGATATAAAGGATATGTAATTTTGTTTTCATGTAAATAAGTCATGAATGATTACTCATATTTTTGTAATTTTATGAGATATTTCATGCTAGTTGCCAAATGATGGTTCCCACATGTGTTAGGTGACTCACATGGGCTGCTAAGAGCTGATCATTGGAGTGTATATACCAATAGTACATACATCTAAAAGCTGTGTATTGTACGAGTACGAATACGGGTGCATACGAGTAGAATTGTTGATGAAACTGAACGAGGATGTAATTGTAAGCATTTTTGTTAAGTAGAAGTATTTTGATAAGTGTATTGAAGTCTTTCAAAAGTGTATAAATACATATTAAAACACTACATGTATATACATTTTAACTGAGTCGTTAAGTCATCGTTAGTCGTTACATGTAAGTGTTGTTTTGAAACCTTTAGGTTAACGATCTTGTTAAATGTTGTTAACCCAATGTTTATAATATCAAATGAGATTTTAAATTATTATATTATCATGATATTATCATGTATGAATATCTCTTAATATGATATATATACATTAAATGTCTTTACAACGATAATCGTTACATATATGTCTCGTTTAAAAATCATTAAGTTAGTAGTCTTGTTTTTACATATGTAGTTCATTGTTAATATACTTTATGATATGTTTTCTTATCATAGTATCATGTTAACTATATATATATATCCATATATATGTCATCATATAGTTTTTACAAGTTTTAACGTTCGTGAATCACCGATCAACTTGGGTGGTCAATTGTCTATATGAAACATATTTCAATTAATCAAGTCTTAACAAGTTTGATTGCTTAACATGTTGGAAACATTTAATCATGTAAATATCAATCTCAATTAATATATATAAACATGGAAAAGTTCGGGTCACTACAGTACCTACCCGTTAAATAAATTTCGTCCCGAAATTTTAATCTGTTGAAGGTGTTGACGAATCTTCTGGAAATAGATGCGGGTATTTCTTATTCATCTGATCTTCACGCTCCCAGGTGAACTCGGGTCCTCTAAGAGCATTCCATCGAACCTTAACAATTGGTATCTTGTTTTGCTTAAGTCTTTTAACCTCACGATCCATTATTTCGACGGGTTCTTCGATGAATTGAAGTTTTTCGTTGATTTGGATTTCATCTAACGGAATAGTGAGATCTTCTTTAGCAAAACATTTCTTTAAATTCGAGACGTGGAAAGTGTTATGTACAGCCGCGAGTTGTTGAGGTAACTCTAGTCGGTAAGCTACTGGTCCGACACTATCAATAATCTTGAATGGTCCAATATACCTTGGATTTAATTTCCCTCGTTTACCAAATCGAACAACGCCTTTCCAAGGTGCAACTTTAAGCATGACCATCTCTCCAATTTCAAATTCTATATCTTTTCTTTTAATGTCAGCGTAGCTCTTTTGTCGACTTTGGGCGGTTTTCAACCGTTGTTGAATTTGGATGATCTTCTCGGTAGTTTCTTGTATAATCTCCGGACCCGTAATCTGTCTATCCCCCACTTCACTCCAACAAATCGGAGACCTGCACTTTCTACCATAAAGTGCTTCAAACGGCGCCATCTCAATGCTTGAATGGTAGCTGTTGTTGTAGGAAAATTCTGCTAACGGTAGATGTCGATCCCAACTGTTTCCGAAATCAATAACACATGCTCGTAGCATGTCTTCAAGCGTTTGTATCGTCCTTTCGCTCTGCCCATCAGTTTGTGGATGATAGGCAGTACTCATGTCTAGACGAGTTCCTAATGCTTGCTGTAATGTCTGCCAGAATCTTGAAATAAATCTGCCATCCCTATCAGAGATAATAGAGATTGGTATTCCATGTCTGGAGACGACTTCCTTCAAATACAGTCGTGCTAACTTCTCCATCTTGTCATCTTCTCTTATTGGTAGGAAGTGTGCTGATTTGGTGAGACGATCAACTATTACCCAAATAGTATCAAAACCACTTGCAGTCCTTGGCAATTTAGTGATGAAATCCATGGTAATGTTTTCCCATTTCCATTCCGGGATTTCGGGTTGTTGAAGTAGACCTGATGGTTTCTGATGCTCAGCTTTGACCTTAGAACACGTCAAACATTCTCCTACGTATTTAGCAACATCGGCTTTCATACCCGGCCACCAAAAATGTTTCTTGAGATCCTTGTACATCTTCCCCGTTCCAGGATGTATTGAGTATCTGGTTTTATGAGCTTCTCTAAGTACCATTTCTCTCATATCTCCAAATTTTGGTACCCAAATCCTTTCAGCCCTATACCGGGTTCCGTCTTCCCGAATATTAAGATGCTTCTCCGATCCTTTGGGTATTTCATCCTTTAAATTTCCCTCTTTTAAAACTCCTTGTTGCGCCTCCTTTATTTGAGTAGTAATGTTATTATGAATCATTATATTCATAGATTTTACTCGAATGGGTTCTCTGTCCTTCCTGCTCAAGGCATCGGCTACCACATTTGCCTTCCCCGGGTGGTAACGAATCTCAAAGTCGTAATCATTCAATAATTCAATCCACCTACGCTGCCTCATATTCAGTTGTTTCTGATTAAATATGTGTTGAAGACTTTTGTGGTCGGTATATATAATACTTTTGACCCCATATAAGTAGTGCCTCCAAGTCTTTAATGCAAAAACAACCGCGCCTAATTCCAAATCATGCGTCGTATAATTTTGTTCGTGAATCTTCAATTGTCTAGACGCATAAGCAATCACCTTCGTTCGTTGCATTAATACACAACCGAGACCTTGCTTTGATGCATCACAATAAATCACAAAATCATCATTCCCTTCAGGCAATGACAATATAGGTGCCGTAGTTAGCTTTTTCTTCAATAACTGAAACGCTTTCTCTTGTTCATCATTCCATTCAAATTTCTTCCCTTTATGCGTTAATGCAGTCAAGGGTTTTGCTATTCTGGAAAAGTCTTGGATGAACCTTCTGTAGTAACCAGCTAGTCCTAAAAACTGGCGTATGTGTTTCGGAGTTTTCGGGGTTTCCCACTTTTCAACAGTTTCTATCTTTGCCGGATCCACCTTAATACCTTCTTTGTTCACTATGTGACCGAGGAATTGAACTTCTTCCAACCAAAATGCACACTTTGAAAACTTAGCGTACAATTCTTCCTTCCTCAATACTTCCAACACCTTTCTCAAATGTTCACCGTGTTCTTGGTCATTCTTTGAGTAAATAAGTATGTCATCAATGAAAACAATGACAAACTTGTCAAGGTATGGTCCACACACTCGGTTCATAAGGTCCATGAACACAGCTGGTGCATTAGTTAAACCAAACGGCATGACCATAAACTCGTAATGACCGTAACGTGTTCTGAAAGCAGTCTTTGGAATATCATCTTCTTTCACCCGCATTTGATGATACCCGGAACGTAAGTCAATCTTTGAATAAACAGACGAGCCTTGTAGTTGATCAAATAAGTCGTCGATTCTCGGTAGTGGGTAGCGGTTCTTGATGGTAAGTTTGTTCAACTCTCGGTAGTCGATACACAACCTGAATGTACCATCTTTCTTCTTGACAAACAAAACAGGAGCTCCCCACGGTGATGTGCTTGGTCGAATGAAACCACGCTCTAAAAGTTCTTGTAATTGGCTTTGCAGTTCTTTCATCTCGCTGGGTGCGAGTCTGTAAGGAGCACGAGCTATTGGTGCAGCTCCTGGTACAAGATCTATTTGAAATTCAACGGATCGATGTGGGGGTAATCCCGGTAATTCTTTCGGAAATACATCGGGAAATTCTTTTGCAATGGGAACATCATTGATGCTCTTTTCTTCAGTTTGTACTTTCTCGACGTGTGCTAGAACAGCATAGCAACCTTTTCTTATTAGTTTTTGTGCCTTCAAATTACTAATAAGATGTAGCTTCGTGTTGCCCTTTTCTCCGTACACCATTAAGGGTTTTCCTTTTTCTCGTATAATGCGAATTGCATTTTTGTAACAAACGATCTCCGCTTTCACTTCTTTCAACCAGTCCATACCGATTATCACATCAAAACTCCCTAACTCTACTGGTATCAAATCAATCTTAAATGTTTCGCTAACCAGTTTAATTTCTCGATTCCGACATATATTATCTGCTGAAATTAATTTACCATTTGCTAATTCGAGTAAAAATTTACTATCCAAAGGCGTCAATGGACAACTTAATTTAGCACAAAAATCTCTACTCATATAGCTTCTATCCGCACCCGAATCAAATAAAACGTAAGCAGATTTATTGTCAATAAGAAACGTACCCGTAACAAGCTCCGGGTCTTCCTGTGCCTCTACCGCATTAATATTGAAAACTCTTCCACGGCCTTGTCCATTCGTGTTCTCCTGGTTCGGGCAATTTCTAATAATGTGGCCTGGTTTTCCACATTTATAACAAACTACATTGGCATAACTTGCTCCGACACTACTTGCTCCGCCATTACTCGTTCCGACACCATTTGTTCCTTTCGTTCTATTAACCCCTGGTCCGTAGACCTCACACTTCGCCGCGCTATGACCATTTCTTTTATACTTGTTGCAAAATTTGGTGCAGAACCCCGAGTGATTCTTTTCACACCTTTGGCATAGCTGCTTCTGATTGTTGTTGTTGTTGCGGTTATTATTGTTATTGGGATGATTGTTGTAGTTGCTGTTATTGTTGTTGTTGTTGTTGTTGTTGGGCCGTTTGTTGTAGTTGCGATTGATGTTGCGATTGTTGGGATAATTGTTGCGATTATTGTTGTAATTGCTGTTGTTGTTGTATTGGTGATTCTTATCACCGTTTTCCTCCCACTTTCTTTTGACTTGCTTCACATTGGCCTCTTCAGCAGTCTGTTCTTTAATTCTTTCTTCAATCTGGTTCACTAGTTTGTGAGCCATTCTACATGCCTGTTGTATGGAGGCGGGCTCGTGTGAACTTATATCTTCTTGGATTCTTTCCGGTAATCCTTTCACAAACGCGTCGATCTTCTCTTCCTCATCTTCGAATGCTCCCGGACACAATAGGCACAATTCTGTGAATCGTCTTTCGTACGTGGTAATATCAAATCCTTGGGTTCGTAACCCTCTAAGTTCTGTCTTGAGCTTATTGACCTCGGTTCTGGGACGGTACTTCTCGTTCATCAAGTGCTTGAATGCTGACCACGGTAGTGCGTACGCATCATCTTGTCCCACTTGCTCTAGATAGGTATTCCACCATGTTAACGCAGAACCTGTGAAGGTATGCGTAGCGTACTTCACTTTGTCCTCTTCAGTACACTTACTTATGGCAAACACCGATTCAACCTTCTCGGTCCACCGTTTCAATCCGATCGGTCCTTCGGTTCCATCAAATTCCAAAGGTTTGCAGGCAGTGAATTCTTTGTAGGTGCATCCTACACGATTTCCTGTACTGCTAGATCCAAGGTTATTGTTGGTATGTAGCGCAGCTTGTACTGCGGCTATGTTTGAAGCTAGAAAAGTACGGAATTCTTCTTCATTCATATTCACGGTGTGTCGAGTAGTCGGTGCCGTTTCCTTCAAAATAGTTAAATGGAACAAGTTAATCATACAGAATATTAAGAGTAGTTAATAGTATTTCGTAGCATAATATGAACTCATTTATAAAAGCTTTTTCTTCATATTAGCGTTTTATAAGTTTAAATTCGGGTAGTACCTACCCGTTAAGTTCATACTTAGTAGCTAATATACAATTCAACTACTACAATTCTATATGAAAAACTGATTATAATAATATTTCGCGTTCAAACTTTTATACAATATTTTACAAACTTACAATACCGCTTATTTTACATAAAGCATGAAATATAGCACACAATAACTTTGATACAAGATAGTTGTGAAGACAATTCTAGCTAGTACACAAGTCGTTCAGCAAAGGCAATAAAGACACGTAATTCATACGTCCAGAAACAAGTCATGCATTCTGGTTTTACTAGGACTACTTCCCATCCTTGGTCTTGTGCAACATAACCGTTATGGCCGTTGATAAGACAGCGTGTTGTAACGTCATCAAAGGGACGAGGGTTACGTAATGTCCAACAGTCCCGTAATAATCTAAAAACCTCATTTCTTACCCCAATTACCGACTCCGTCACTTGTGGAAACGTTTTGTTTAATAGTTGTAGCCCGATGTTCTTGTTCTCACTTTGGTGAGAAGCGAACATTACTAATCCGTAAGCATAACATGCTTCTTTATGTTGCATGTTAGCCGCTTTTTCTAAATCACGAAGTCCAATATTCGGATATATTGAGTCAAAATAATTTCTTAACCCGTTGCGTAAAATAGCATTTGGGTTCCCCGCAATATATGCATCAAAGTAAACACATCGTAACTTATGGGTTTCCCAATGTGATATCCCCCATCTTTCAAACGAAAGTCTCTTATAAACCAAGACATTCTTGGAACGTTCTTCGAATGTCTTACAAACTGATCTCGCCTTAAATAGTTGTGCCGAGGAATTCTGACCGACTCTAGACAAGATTTCATCAATCATGTCTCCGGGTAGGTCTCTTAAAATATTGGGTTGTCTATCCATTTTGCGTTTTTATACTGTAAAATAGACAAGAGTTAGATTCATAAAAAAAATACTTATTAATACAAGCAATTTTTACATATATCATAAAGCATAAGCACACTATATTACATATATTACACCACATGAATACAACTATCTTATTCCGACTCGCTGGTTTCTTCTTCTTCGGTTTTGGTTCGTTTTGCCAAGTTTCTAGGGATATATGATTTTCCCCTAATATGAGCCGTCGTTATCCACATTGGTTTAGAAAAACCTGGTGGTTTAGAGGTTCCTGGGTCATTGTTACAACTTAAGGACTTCGGGGGTTGACGATACATATAAAGTTCATCGGGGTTGGAATTAGATTTCTCTATTTTTATGCCCTTTCCCTTATTATTTTCTTTTGCCTTTTTAAATTCAGTTGGGGTAATTTCTATAACATCATCGGAATTCTCGTCGGAATCCGATTCATCGGAGAATTGGTAATCCTCCCAATATTTTGCTTCCTTGGCGGAAACACCATTGACCATAATTAACTTTGGTCGGTTGGTTGAGGATTTTCTTTTACTTAACCGTTTTATTATTTCCCCCACCGGTTCTATTTCTTCATCCGGTTCCGATTCTTCTTCCGGTTCCGATTCTTCTTCCGGTTCCGACTCTTCTTCCGGTTCCTCTTCGGGAACTTGTGAATCAGTCCACAAATCATTCCAATTTACATTTGACTCTTCATTATTATTAGGTGAGTCAATGGGACTTGTTCTAGAGGTAGACATCTATCACATAATATCAAACACGTTAAGAGATTAATATATCACATAATATTCATATGTTAAAAATATATAGTTTCCAACAAAAATGTTAAGCAATCATTTTTAAAGAAAACACGGTCGAAGTCCAGACTCACTAATGCATCCTAACAAACTCGATAAGACACACTAATGCAAATTTTCTGGTTCTCTAAGACCAACGCTCGGATACCAACTGAAATGTCCCGTTCTTATTGATTAAAAACGTTCCATATTAATTGATTTCGTTGCGAGGTTTTGACCTCTATATGAGACGTTTTTCAAAGACTGCATTCATTTTTAAACAAATCATAACCTTTATTTCATCAATAAAGGTTTAAAAAGCTTTACGTAGATTATCAAATAATGATAATCTAAAATATCCTGTTTACACACGACCATTACATAATGGTTTACAATACAAATATGTTACAACAAAATAAGTTTCTTGAATGCAGTTTTTACACAATATCATACAAGCATGGACTCCAAATCTTGTCATTATTTAAGTATGCGACAGCGGAAGCTCTTAATAATCACCTGAGAATAAACATGCTTTAAACGTCAACAAAAATGTTGGTGAGTTATAGGTTTAACCTATATATATCAAATCGTAACAATAGACCACAAGATTTCATATTTCAATACACATCCCATACATAGAGATAAAAATCATTCATATGGTGAACACCTGGTAACCGACAATAACAAGATGCATATATAAGAATATCCCCATCATTCCGGGACACCCTTCGGATATGATATAAATTTCGAAGTACTAAAGCATCCGGTACTTTGGATGGGGTTTGTTAGGCCCAATAGATCTATCTTTAGGATTCGCGTCAATTAGGGTGTCTGTTCCCTAATTCTTAGATTACCAGACTTAATAAAAAGGGGCATATTCGATTTCGATAATTCAACCATAGAATGTAGTTTCACGTACTTGTGTCTATTTTGTAAATCATTTATAAAACCTGCATGTATTCTCATCCCAAAAATATTAGATTTTAAAAGTGGGACTATAACTCACTTTCGCAGATTTTTACTTCGTCGGGAAGTAAGACTTGGCCACTGGTTGATTCACGAACCTATAACAATATATACATATACATATATATCAAAGTATGTTCAAAATATATTTACAACACTTTTAATATATTTTGATGTTTTAAGTTTATTAAGTCAGCTGTCCTCGTTAGTAACCTACAACTAGTTGTCCACAGTTAGATGTACAGAAATAAATCGATAAATATTATCTTGAATCAATCCACGACCCAGTGTATACGTATCTCAGTATTGATCACAACTCAAACTATATATATTTTGGAATCAACCTCAACCCTGTATAGCTAACTCCAACATTCACATATAGAGTGTCTATGGTTGTTCCGAAATATATATAGATGTGTCGACATGATAGGTCGAAACATTGTATACGTGTCTATGGTATCTCAAGATTACATAATATATAATACAAGTTGATTAAGTTATGGTTGGAATAGATTTGTTACCAATTTTCACGTAGCTAAAATGAGAAAAATTATCCAATCTTGTTTTACCCATAACTTCTTCATTTTAAATCCGTTTTGAGTGAATCAAATTGCTATGGTTTCATATTGAACTCTATTTTATGAATCTAAACAAAAAAAGTATAGGTTTCTAGTCGGAAAAATAAGTTACAAGTCGTTTTTGTAAAGGTAGTCATTTCAGTCGAAAGAACGACGTCTAGATGACCATTTTAGAAAACATACTTCCACTTTGAGTTTAACCATAATTTTTGGATATAGTTTCATGTTCATAATAAAAATCATTTTCTCAGAATAACAACTTTTAAATCAAAGTTTATCATAGTTTTTAATTAACTAACCCAAAACAGCCCGCGGTGTTACTACGACGGCGTAAATCCGGTTTTACGGTGTTTTTCGTGTTTCCAGGTTTTAAATCATTAAGTTAGCATATCATATAGATATAGAACATGTGTTTAGTTGATTTTAAAAGTCAAGTTAGAAGGATTAACTTTTGTTTGCGAACAAGTTTAGAATTAACTAAACTATGTTCTAGTGATTACAAGTTTAAACCTTCGAATAAGATAGCTTTATATGTATGAATCGAATGATGTTATGAACATCATTACTATCTTAATTTCCTTGGATAAACCTACTGGAAAAGAGAAAAATGGATCTAGCTTCAATGGATCCTTGGATGGCTCGAAGTTCTTGAAGCAGAATCATGACACGAAAACAAGTTCAAGTAAGATCATCACTTGAAATAAGATTGTTATAGTTATAGAAATTGAACCAAAGTTTGAATATGATTATTACCTTGTATTAGAATGATAACCTACTGTAAGAAACAAAGATTTCTTGAGGTTAGATGATCACCTTACAAGATTGGAAGTGAGCTAGCAAACTTGAAAGTATTCTTAATTTTATGAAACTAGAACTTTTGGAATTTATGAAGAACACTTAGAACTTGAAGATAGAACTTGAGAGAGATCAATTAGATGAAGAAAATTGAAGAATTAAAGTGTTTGTAGGTGTTTTTGGTCGTTGGTGTATGGATTA
This sequence comes from Rutidosis leptorrhynchoides, assembly GCF_046630445.1. NCBI lineage: Eukaryota > Viridiplantae > Streptophyta > Magnoliopsida > Asterales > Asteraceae > Rutidosis > Rutidosis leptorrhynchoides. The sequence continues at coordinate 171,847,498 of NC_092340.1, forward strand.
GATATAAAGGATATGTAATTTTGTTTTCATGTAAATAAGTCATGAATGATTACTCATATTTTTGTAATTTTATGAGATATTTCATGCTAGTTGCCAAATGATGGTTCCCACATGTGTTAGGTGACTCACATGGGCTGCTAAGAGCTGATCATTGGAGTGTATATACCAATAGTACATACATCTAAAAGCTGTGTATTGTACGAGTACGAATACGGGTGCATACGAGTAGAATTGTTGATGAAACTGAACGAGGATGTAATTGTAAGCATTTTTGTTAAGTAGAAGTATTTTGATAAGTGTATTGAAGTCTTTCAAAAGTGTATAAATACATATTAAAACACTACATGTATATACATTTTAACTGAGTCGTTAAGTCATCGTTAGTCGTTACATGTAAGTGTTGTTTTGAAACCTTTAGGTTAACGATCTTGTTAAATGTTGTTAACCCAATGTTTATAATATCAAATGAGATTTTAAATTATTATATTATCATGATATTATCATGTATGAATATCTCTTAATATGATATATATACATTAAATGTCTTTACAACGATAATCGTTACATATATGTCTCGTTTAAAAATCATTAAGTTAGTAGTCTTGTTTTTACATATGTAGTTCATTGTTAATATACTTTATGATATGTTTTCTTATCATAGTATCATGTTAACTATATATATATATATCCATATATATGTCATCATATAGTTTTTACAAGTTTTAACGTTCGTGAATCACCGATCAACTTGGGTGGTCAATTGTCTATATGAAACATATTTCAATTAATCAAGTCTTAACAAGTTTGATTGCTTAACATGTTGGAAACATTTAATCATGTAAATATCAATCTCAATTAATATATATAAACATGGAAAAGTTCGGGTCACTACATTATCTGCTGAAATTAATTTACCATTTGCTAATTCGAGTAAAAATTTATTATCCAAAGGCATCAATAGACAACTTAATTTAGCATAGAAATCCTTACTCATATAGCTTCTATCCGCACCCGAATCAAATAAAACATAAGCAGATGTATTGTCAATAAGATACGTACCCGTAACAAGCTCCGGGTCTTCCTACGCTTCAACCGCATTAATGTTGAAGACTCTTCCTCGGCCTTGCCCATTATTATCCCCCTGATTTGGACACATATTTTTGTAATGGCCCTTCTTTCCGGATCCGAAACAGGTAATGTCGGCATAACTTGTTCTGGCATTATTTGTTCCCTTAGCCATTGATCAGTAGATTTCGCACTTTGTCGCACCATGGCCCTTTCTATTACACTTAGTACACACTGCTGTACAGAGGCCAGTTGGATGGTATCCTTCACATCTCTGGCATAATTTCTGCCTCTTGTTGTTATTGTTGGGATTGTTGTTGTTGCGGTTGTTATTGTTGTTGAAACGGTTGTTGTAGTTGTTGTTGGGGTGGTTGTTGTTGTTGCGTTTGTTGTTGCGAAAATTGGTGCGATTGTAGTTGTGATTGTTGGGTTGATTATTGTAGTGACCCGAACTTTTCCATGTTTATATATATTAATTGAGATTGATATTTACATGATTAAATGTTTCCAACATGTTAAGCAATCAAACTTGTTAAGACTTGATTAATTGAAATAGGTTTCATATAGACAATTGACCACCCAAGTTGACCGGTGATTCACGAATGTTAAAACTTGTAAAAACTATATGATGACATATATATGGTTATATATATAGTTACCATGATATTATGATAAGTAAACATATCATTAAGTATATTAACAATGAACTACATATGTAAAAACAAGACTACTAACTTAATGATTTTGAAACGAGACATATATGTAACGATTATCGTTGTAACGACATTTAATGTATATATATCATATTAAGAGATATTCGTACATCATAATATCATGATAATATAATAATTTAAAATCTCTTTTGATATTATAAACATTGGGTTAACAACATTTAACAAGATCGTTAACCTAAAGGTTTCAAAACAACATTTACATGTAACGACTAACGATGACTTAACGACTCAGTTAAAATGTATATACATGTAGTGTTTTAATATGTATTCATACACTTTTAAAAGACTTCAAGACACTTATCAAAATACTTCTACTTAACAAAAATGCTTACAATTACATCCTCGTTCATTTTCATCAACAATTCTACTCGTATGCACCCGTATTCGTATTCGTACAATACACAGCTTTTAGATGTATGTACTATTGGTATATACACTCCAATGATCAGCTCTTAGCAGCCCATGTGAGTCACCTAACACATGTGGGAACCATCATTTGGCAACTAGCATGAAATATCTCATAAAATTACAAAAATATGAGTAATCATTCATGACTTATTTACATGAAAACAAAATTACATATCCTTTATATCTAATACATACACCAACGACCAAAAACACCTAAAAACACTTTCATTCTTCAATTTTCTTCATCTAATTTATCTCTCTCAAGTTCTATCTTCAAGTTCTAAGTGTTCTTCATAAATTCCAAAAGTTCTAGTTTCATAAAATCAAGAATACTTTCAAGTTTGCTAGCTCACTTCCAATCTTGTAAGGTGATCATCCAACCTCAAGAAATCTTTGTTTCTTATAGTAGGTTATCATTCTAATACAAGGTAATAATCATATTCAAACTTTGGTTCAATTTCTATAACTATAACAATCTTATTTCAAGTGATGATCTTACTTGAACTTGTTTTCGTGTCATGATTCTGCTTCAAGAACTTCGAGCCATCCAAGGATCCATTGAAGCTAGATCCATTTTTCTCTTTTCCAGTAGGTTTATCCAAGGAACTTAAGGTAGTAATGATGTTCATAACATCATTCGATTCATACATATAAAGCTATCTTATTCGAATGTTTAAACTTGTAATCACTAGAACATAGTTTAGTTAATTCTAAACTTGTTCGCAAACAAAAGTTAATCCTTCTAACTTGACTTTTAAAATTAACTAAACACATGTTCTATATCTGTATGATATGCTAACTTAATGATTTAAAACCTGGACACACGAAAAACGCCGTAAAACCGGATCTACGCCGTCGTAGTAACACCGCGGGCTGTTTTGGGTTAGTTAATTAAAAACTATGATAAACTTTGATTTAAAAGTTGTTATTCTGAGAAAATGATTTTTATTATGAACATGAAACTATATCCAAAAATTATGGTTAAACTCAAAGTGAAAGTATGTTTTCTAAAATGGTCATCTAGACGTCGTTCTTTCGACTGAAATGCTACCTTTACAAAAACGACTTGTAACTTATTTTTCCGACTATAAACCTATACTTTTTATGTTTAGATTCATAAAATAGAGTTCAATATGAAACCATAGCAATTTGATTCACTCAAAACGGATTTAAAATGAAGAAGTTATGGGTAAAACAAGATTGGATAAATTTTCTCATTTTAGCTACGTGAAAATTGGTAACAAATCTATTCCAACCATAACTTAATCAACTTGTATTTTATATTATGTAATCTTGAGATACCATAGACACGTATACAATGTTTCGACCTATCATTTCGACACATCTATATATATTTCGGAACAACCACAGACACTCTATATGTGAATGTTGGAGTTAGCTATACAGGGTTGAGGTTGATTCCAAAATATATATAGTTTGAGTTGTGATCAATACTGAGATACGTATACACTGGGTCGTGGATTGATTCAAGATAATATTTATCGATTTATTTCTGTACATCTAACTGTGGACAACTAGTTGTAGGTTACTAACGAGGACAGCTGACTTAATAAACTTAAAACATCAAAATATATTAAAAGTGTTGTAAATATATTTTGAACATACTTTGATATATATGTATATATATTGTTATAGGTTCGTGAATCAACCAGTGGCCAAGTCTTACTTCCCGACGAAGTAAAAATCTGTGAAAGTGAGTTATAGTCCCACTTTTAAAATCTAATATTTTTGGGATGAGAATACATGCAGGTTTTATAAATGATTTACAAAATAGACACAAGTACGTGAAACTACATTCTATGGTTGAATTATCGAAATCGAATATGCCCCTTTTTATTAAGTCTGGTAATCTAAGAATTAGGGAACAGACACCCTAATTGACGCGAATCCTAAAGATAGATCTATTGGGCCTAACAAACCCCATCCAAAGTACCGGATGCTTTAGTACTTCGAAATTTATATCATATCCGAAGGGTGTCCCAGAATGATGGGGATATTCTTATATATGCATCTTGTTAATGTCAGTTACCAGGTGTTCACCATATGAATGATTTTTATCTCTATGTATGGGATGTGTATTGAAATATGAAATCTTGTGGTCTATTGTTACGATTTGATATATATAGGTTAAACCTATAACTCACCAACATTTTTTGTTGACGTTTTAAGCATGTTTATTCTCAGGTGATTATTAAGAGCTTCCGCTGTCGCATACTTAAATAAGGACGAGATTTGGAGTCCATGCTTGTATGATATTGTGTAAAAACTGCATTCAAGAAACTTATTTTGTTGTAACATATTTGTATTGTAAACCATTATGTAATGGTCATGTGTAAACAGGATATTTTAGATTATCATTATTTGATAATCTACGTAAAGCTTTTTAAACCTTTATTGATGAAATAAAGGTTATGGTTTGTTTTAAAATGAATGCAGTCTTTGAAAAACGTCTCATATAGAGGTCAAAACCTCGCAACGAAATCAATTAATATGGAACGTTTTTAATCAATAAGAACGGGACATTTCAGTTGGTATCAGAGCGTTGGTCTTAGAGAACTAGAATTTTGCATTAGTGTGTCTTATCGAGTTTGTTAGGATGCATTAGTGAGTCTGGACTTCGACCGTGTTTACTTGAAAAATGATTGCTTAACAAATTTTGTTGGAAACTATATATTTTTAACATGTGAATATTATGTGATATATTAATCTCTTAACGCGTTTGATATTATGTGATAGATGTCTACCTCTAGAACAAGTCCCATTGACTCACCTAATAATAATGAAGAGTCAAATGTAAATTGGAATGATTCGTGGACTGATTCACAAGTTCCCGAAGAGGAACTGGAAGAAGAGTCGGAACCGGAAGAAGAATCGGAACCGGAAGAAGAATCGGAACCGGATGAAGAAATAGAACTGGTGGGGGAAATAATAAAACGGTTAAGTAAAAGAAAATCCTCAACCAACCGACCAAGGTTAATTATGGTCAATGGTGTTTCCGCCAAGGAAGCAAAATATTGGGAGGATTACCAATTCTCCGATGAATCGGATTCCGACGAGAATTCCGATGATGTTATAGAAATTACCCCAACTGAATTTAAAAAGGCAAAAGACAATAATAAGGGAAAGAGCATAAAAATAGAGAAATCTAATTCCAACGCCGATGAACTTTATATGTATCGTCAACCCCCGAAGTCCTTAAGTTGTAACAATGACCCGGGAACCTCTAAACCACCAGGTTTTTCTAAACCAATGTGGACAACGACGGCTCGTATTAGGGCAACATCATATATCCCTAGAAACTTGGCAAAACGATCCAAAACCGAAGAAGAAGAAACAAGCGAGTCGGAATAAGATAGTTGTATTCGTGTGGTGTAATATATGTAATATAGTGTCCTTATGCTTTATGATATATGTAAAAATTGCTTGTATTAATAAGTATTTTTTTTATGAATCTAACTCTTGTCTATTTTACAGTATAAAAACACAAAATGGATAGACAACCCAATATTTTAAGAGACCTACCCGGAGACATGATTGATGAAATCTTGTCTAGAGTCGGTCAGAATTCTTCGGCACAACTATTTAAGGCGAGATCAGTTTGTAAGACATTCGAAGAACGTTCCAAGAATGCCTTGGTTTATAAAAGGCTTTCGTTCGAAAGATGGGGGATATCACATTGGGAAATCCATAAGTTACGATGTGTTTACTTTGACGTATATATTGCGGGGAACCCAAATGCTATTTTACGCAACGGGTTAAGAAATTATTTTGACTCAGTATATCCGAATATAGGACTTCGTGATTTAGAAAAAGCGGCTAACATGCAACATAAAGAAGCATGTTATGCTTACGGATTAGTAATGTTCGCTTCTCACCAAAGTGAGAACAAGAACATCGGGCTACAACTATTAAACAAAACGTTCCCACAAGTGACGGAGTCGGTAATTGGGGTAAGAAATGAGGTTTTTAGATTGTTACGGGACTGTTGGACATTACGTAACCCTCGTCCCTTTGACGACGTTACAACACGCTGTTTTATCAACGGCCATAACGGTTATGTTCCACAAGACCAAGGATGGGAAGTAATCCTAGTAAAACCAGAATGCATGACTTGTTTCTGGACGTATGAATTACGTGTCTTTATTGCCTTTTCTAAACGACTTGTGTACTAGCTAGAATTATCTTCACAACCATCTTGTATCAAATTTATTGTGTGCTATATTTCATGCTATATGTAAAATAAGCGGTATTGTAAGTTTGTAAAATATTGTGTAAAAGTTTGAACGCGAAATATTATTATAATCAGTTTTTCATATAGAATTGTAGTAGTTGAATTGTATATTAGCTACTAAGTATGAACTTAACGGGTAGGTACTACCCGAATTTAAACATATAAAACGCTAATATGAAGAAAAAGCTTTTATAAATGAGTTCATATTATGCTACGAAATACTATTAACTACTCTTAATATTCTGTATGATTAACTTGTTCCATTTGACTATTTTGAAGGAAATGGCACCGACTACTCGACACACCGTGAATATGAATGAAGAGGAATTCCGTACTTTTCTAGCTTCAAACATAGCCGCAGTACAGGTTGCGCTACATACCAACAATAACCTTGGATCTGGCAGTACAGGAAATCGTGTAGGATGCACCTACAAAGAATTCACTGCCTGCAAACCTTTGGAATTTGATGGAACCGAAGGACCGATCGGATTGAAACGGTGGACCGAGAAGGTCGAATCGGTGTTTCCCATAAGTAAGTGTACTGAAGAGGACAAAGTGAAGTACGCTACGCATACCTTCACAGGTTCTGCGTTAACATGGTGGAATACCTATCTAGAGCAAGTGGGACAAGATGATGCTTACGCACTACCGTGGTCAGCATTCAAGCACTTGATGAACGAGAAGTACCGTCCCAGAACCGAGGTCAATAAGCTCAAGACAGAACTTAGAGGGTTACGAACCCAAGGATTTGATATTACCACGTACGAAAGACGATTCACAGAATTGTGCCTATTGTGTCCGGGAGCATTCGAAGATGAGGAAGAGAAGATCGACGCGTTTGTGAAAGGATTACCGGAAAGAATCCAAGAAGATATAAGTTCACACGAGCCCGTCTCCATACAACAGGCATGTAGAATGGCTCACAAACTAGTGAACCAGATTGAAGAAAGAATTAAAGAACAGACTGCTGAAGAGGCCAATGTGAAGCAAGTCAAAAGAAAGTAGGAGGAAAACGGTGTTATGAATCACCAATACAACAACAACAGCAATTACAACAATAATCGCAACAATTATCCCAACAATCGCAACATCAATCGCAACTACAACAAACGGCCCAACAACAACAACAACAACAACAACAACAACTACAACAATCATCCCAATAACAATAATAACCGCAACAACAACAACAATCAGAAGCAGCTATGCCAAAGGTGTGAAAAGTATCACTCGGGGTTCTGCACCAAATTTTGTAACAAGTGTAAAAGAAATGGTCATAGCGCGGCGAAGTGTGAGGTCTACGGACCAGGGGTTAATAGAACGAAAGGAACAAATGGTGTCGGAACGAGTAATGGCGGAGCAAGTAGTGTCGGAGCAAGTTATGCCAATGTAGTTTGTTATAAATGTGGAAAACTGGGCCACATTATTAGAAATTGCCCGAACCAGGAGAACACGAATGGACAAGGCCGCAGAAGAGTTTTCAATATTAATGCGGCAGAGGCACAGGAAGACCCGGAGCTTGTTACGGGTACGTTTCTTATTGACAATAAATCTGCTTACGTTTTATTTGATTCGGGTGCGGATAGAAGCTATATGAGTAGAGATTTTTGTGCTAAATTAAGTTATCTATTGACGCCTTTGGATAGTAAATTTTTACTCGAATTAGCAAATGGTAAATTAATTTCAGCAGATAATATATGTCGGAATCGAGAAATTAAACTGGTTAGCGAAACATTTAAGATTGATTTGATACCAGTAGAGTTAGGGAGTTTTGATGTGATAATCGGTATGGACTGGTTGAAAGAAGTGAAAGCAGAGATCGTTTGTTACAAAAATGCAATTCGCATTATACGAGAAAAAGGAAAACCCTTAATGGTGCACGGAGAAAAGGGCAACACGATGCTACATCTTATTAGTAATTTGAAGGCACAAAAACTAATAAGAAAAGGTTGCTATGCTGTTCTAGCACACGTCGAGAAAGTACAAACTGAAGAAAAGAGCATCAATGATGTTCCCGTCGCAAAAGAATTTCCCGATGTATTTCCGAAAGAATTACCGGGATTACCCCCACATCGATCCGTTGAATTTCAAATAGATCTTGTACCAGGAGCTGCACCAATAGCTCGTGCTCCTTATAGACTCGCACCCAGTGAGATGAAAGAACTGCAAAGCCAATTACAAGAACTTTTAGAGCGTGGTTTCATTCGACCAAGCACTTCACCGTGGGGAGCTCCTATTTTGTTTGTTAAGAAGAAAGATGGTACATTCAGGTTGTGTATCGACTACCGAGAGTTGAACAAACTTACCATCAAGAACCGCTACCCACTACCGAGAATCAACGACTTATTTGATCAACTACAAGGCTCGTCTGTTTATTCAAAGATTGACTTACGTTCCGGGTATCATCAAATGCGGGTGAAAGAAGATGATATTCCAAAGACTGCTTTCAGAACACGTTACGGTCATTACGAGTTTATGGTCATGCCGTTTGGTTTAACTAATGCACCAGCTGTGTTCATGGACCTTATGAACCGAGTGTGTGGACCATACCTTGACAAGTTTGTCATTGTTTTCATTGATGACATACTTATTTACTCAAAGAATGACCAAGAACACGGTGAACATTTGAGAAAGGTGTTAGAAGTATTGAGGAAGGAAGAATTGTACGCTAAGTTTTCAAAGTGTGCATTTTGGTTGGAAGAAGTTCAATTCCTCGGTCACATAGTGAACAAAGAAGGTATTAAGGTGGATCCGGCAAAGATAGAAACTGTTGAAAAGTGGGAAACCCCGAAAACTCCGAAACACATACGCCAGTTTTTAGGACTAGCTGGTTACTACAGAAGGTTCATCCAAGACTTTTCCAGAATAGCAAAACCCTTGACTGCATTAACGCATAAAGGGAAGAAATTTGAATGGAATGATGAACAAGAGAAAGCGTTTCAGTTATTGAAGAAAAAGCTAACTACGGCACCTATATTGTCATTGCCTGAAGGGAATGATGATTTTGTGATTTATTGTGACGCATCAAAGCAAGGTCTCGGTTGTGTATTAATGCAACGAACGAAGGTGATTGCTTATGCGTCTAGACAATTGAAGATTCATGAACAAAATTATACGACGCATGATTTGGAATTAGGCGCGGTTGTTTTTGCATTAAAGACTTGGAGGCACTACTTATATGGGGTCAAAAGTATTATATATACCGAGCACAAAAGTCTTCAACACATATTTAATCAGAAACAACTGAATATGAGGCAGCGTAGGTGGATTGAATTATTGAATGATTACGACTTTGAGATTCGTTACCACCCGGGGAAGGCAAATGTGGTAGCCGATGCCTTGAGCAGGAAGGACAGAGAACCTATTCGAGTAAAATCTATGAATATAATGATTCATAATAACCTTACTACTCATATAAAGGAGGCGTAACAAGGAGTTTTAAAAGAGGGAAATTTAAAGGATGAATTACCCAAATGATCGGAGAAGCATCTTAATATTCGGGAAGACGGAACCCGGTATAGGGCTGAAAGGATTTGGGTACCAAAATTTGGAGATATGAGAGAAATGGTACTTAGAGAAGCTCATAAAACCAGATGCTCAATACATCCTGGAACGGGGAAGATGTACAAGGATCTCAAGAAACATTTTTGGTGGCCGGGTATTAAAGCCGATGTTGCTAAATACGTAGGAGAATGTTTGACGTGTTCTAAGGTCAAAGCTGAGCATCAGAAACCATCAGGTCTACTTCAACAACCCGAAATCCCGGAATGGAAATGGGAAAACATTACCATGGATTTCATCACTAAATTGCCAAGGACTGCAAGTGGTTTTGATACTATTTGGGTAATAGTTGATCGTCTCACCAAATCAGCACACTTCCTACCAATAAGAGAAGATGACAAGATGGAGAAGTTAGCACGACTGTATTTGAAGGAAGTCATCTCCAGACATGGAATACCAATCTCTATTATCTCTGATAGGGATGGCAGATTTATTTCAAGATTCTGGCAGACATTACAGCAAGCATTAGGAACTCGTCTAGACATGAGTACTGCCTATCATCCACAAACTGATGGGCAGAGCGAAAGGACGATACAAACGCTTGAAGACATGCTACGAGCATGTGTTATTGATTTCGGAAACAGTTGGGATCGACATCTACCGTTAGCAGAATTTTCCTACAACAACAGCTACCATTCAAGCATTGATATGGCGCCGTTTGAAGCACTTTATGGTAGAAAATGCAGGTCTCCGATTTGTTGGAGTGAAGTGGGGGATAGACAGATTACGGGTCCAGAGATTATACAAGAAACTACCGAGAAGATCATCCAAATTCAACAACGGTTGAAAACCGCCCAAAGTCGACAAAAGAGCTACGCTGACATTAAAAGAAAAGATATAGAATTTGAAATTGGAGAGATGGTCATGCTTAAAGTTGCACCTTGGAAAGGCATTATTCGATTTGGTAAACGAGGGAAATTAAATCCAAGGTATATTGGGCCATTCAAGATTATTGATCGTGTCGGACCAGTAGCTTATCGACTTGAGTTACCTCAACAACTCACGGCTGTACATAACACTTTCCACGTCTCGAATTTGAAGAAATGTTTTGCTAAAGAAGATCTCACTATTCCGTTAGATGAAATCAAAATCAACGAAAAACTTCAATTCATCGAAGAACCCGTCGAAATAATGGATCGTGAGGTTAAAAGACTTAAGCAAAAACAAGATACCAATTGTTAAGGTTCGATGGAATGCTCGTAGAGGACCCGAGTTCACCCGGGAGCGTGAATATCAGATGAAGAAGAAATACCCGCATCTATTTTCAGAAGATTCGTCAACACCTTCAATAGCTTAAAATTTCGGGACGAAATTTAATTAACGGGTAGGTATTGTAGTGACCCGAACTTTTCCATGTTTATATATATTAATTGAGATTGATATTTACATGATTAAATGTTTCCAACATGTTAAGCAATCAAACTTGTTAAGACTTGATTAATTGAAATAGGTTTCATATAGACAATTGACCACCCAAGTTGACCGGTGATTCACGAACGTTAAAACTTGTAAAAACTATATGATGACATATATATGGTTATATATATAGTTACCATGATATTATGATAAGTAAACATATCATTAAGTATATTAACAATGAACTACATATGTAAAAACAAGACTACTAACTTAATGATTTTAAAACGAGACATATATGTAACTATTATCGTTGTAACGACATTTAATGTATATATATATCATATTAAGAGATATTTGTACATCATAATATCATGATAATATAATAATTTAAAATCTCTTTTGATATTATAAACATTGGGTTAACAACATTTAACAAGATCGTTAACCTAAAGGTTTCAAAACAACATTTACATGTAACGACTAACGATGACTTAACGACTCAGTTAAAATGTATGTACATGTAGTCTTTTAATATGTATTCATACACTTTTGAAAGACTTCAAGACACTTATCAAAATACTTCTACTTAACAAAAATGCTTACAATTACATCCTCGTTCATTTTCATCAACAATTCTACTCGTATGCACCCGTATTCGTATTCGTACAATACACAGCTTTTAGATGTATGTACTATTGGTATATACACTCCAATGATCAGCTCTTAGCAGCCCATGTGAGTCACCTAACACATGTGGGAACCATCATTTGGCAACTAGCATGAAATATCTCATAAAATTACAAAAATATGAGTAATCATTCATGACTTATTTACATGAAAACAAAATTACATATCCTTTATATCTAATCCATACACCAACGACCAAAAACACCTACAAACACTTTCATTCTTCAATTTTCTTCATCTAATTGATCTCTCTCAAGTTCTATCTTCAATTTCTAAGTGTTCTTCATAAATTCCAAAAGTTCTAGTTTCATAAAATCAAGAATACTTTCAAGTTTGCTAGCTCACTTCCAATCTTGTAAGGTGATCATCCAACCTCAAGAAATCTTTGTTTCTTATAGTAGGTTATCATTGTAATACAAGGTAATAATCATATTCAAACTTTGGTTCAATTTCTATAACTATAACAATCTTATTTCAAGTGATGATCTTACTTGAACTTGTTTTCGTGTCATGATTCTGCTTCAAGAACTTCGAGCCATCCAAGGATCCATTGAAGCTAGATCCATTTTTCTCTTTTCCAGTAGGTTTATCCAAGGAACTTAAGGTAGTAATGATGTTCATAACATCATTTGATTCATACATATAAAGCTATCTTATTCGAATGTTTAAACTTGTAATCACTAGAACATAGTTTAGTTAATTCTAAACTTGTTCGCAAACAAAAGTTAATCTTTCTAACTTGACTTTTAAAATTAACTAAACACATGTTCTATATCTGTATGATATGCTAACTTAATGATTTAAAACCTGGAAACACGAAAAACACCGTAAAACCGGATCTACGCCGTCGTATAACACCGCGGGCTGTTTTGGGTTAGTTAATTAAAAACTATGATAAACTTTGATTTAAAAGTAGTTATTCTGAGAAAATAATTTTTATTATGAACATGAAACTATATCCAAAAATTATGGTTAAACTCAAAGTGAAAGTATGTTTTCTAAAATGGTCATCTAGACGTCGTTCTTTCGACTGAAATGACTACCTTTACAAAAACTACTTGTAACTTATTTTTCCGACTATAAACCTATACTTTTTATGTTTAGATTCATAAAATAGAGTTCAATATGAAACCATAGCAATTTGATTCACTCAAAACGGATTTAAAATGAAGAAGTTATGGGTAAAACAAGATTGGATAATTTTTCTCATTTTAGCAACGTGAAAATTGGTAACAAATCTATTCCAACCATAACTTAATCAACTTGTATTGTATATTATGTAATCTTGAGATACCATAGACACGTATACAATGTTTCGACCTATCATTTCGACACATCTATATATATTTCGGAACAACCATAGACACTCTATATGTGAATGTTGGAGTTAGCTATACAGGGTTGAGGTTGATTCCAAAATATATATAGTTTGAGTTGTGATCAATACTGAGATACGTATACACTGGGTCGTGGATTGATTCAAGATAATATTTATCGATTTATTTCTGTACATCTAACTGTGGACAACTAGTTGTAGGTTACTAACGAGGACAGCTGACTTAATAAACTTAAAACATCAAAATATATTAAAAGTGTTGTAAATATATTTTGAACATACTTTGATATATATGTATATATATTGTTATAGGTTCGTGAATCAACCAGTGGCCAAGTCTTACTTCCCGACGAAGTAAAAATCTGTGAAAGTGAGTTATAGTCCCACTTTTAAAATCTAATATTTTTGGGATGAGAATACGTGCAGGTTTTATAAATGATTTACAAAATAGACACAAGTACGTGAAACTACATTCTATGGTTGAATTATCGAAATCGAATATGCCCCTTTTTATTAAGTCTGGTAATCTAAGAATTAGGGAACAGACACCCTAATTGACGCGAATCCTAAAGATAGATCTATTGGGCCTAACAAACCCCATCCAAAGTACCGGATGCTTTAGTACTTCGAAATTTATATCATATCCGAAGGGTGTCCCGGAATGATGGGGATATTCTTATATATGCATCTTGTTAATGTCGGTTACCAGGTGTTCACCATATGAATGATTTTTATCTCTATGTATGGGATGTGTATTGAAATATGAAATCTTGTGGTCTATTGTTACGATTTGATATATATAGGTTAAACCTATAACTCACCAACATTTTTTGTTGACGTTTAAAGCATGTTTATTCTCAGGTGATTATTAAGAGCTTCCGCTGTCGCATACTTAAATAAGGACGAGATTTGGAGTCCATGCTTGTATGATATTGTGTAAAAACTGCATTCAAGAAACTTATTTTGTTGTAACATATTTGTATTGTAAACCATTATGTAATGGTCATGTGTAAACAGGATATTTTAGATTATCATTATTTGATAATCTACGTAAAGCTTTTTAAACCTTTATTGATGAAATAAAGGTTATGGTTTGTTTTAAAATGAATGCAGTCTTTGAAAAACGTCTCATATAGAGGTCAAAACCTCGCAACGAAATCAATTAATATGGAACGTTTTTAATCAATAAGAACGGGACATTTCAATTATTGAAATTGTAACCCTTGTCACTGGTTTCTTCCCATTTCCTCTTGACTTGTTTCGTATTGGCTTCTTCGGCCTCCTGTTATTTAATCCTTTCCTCAATTTGATTTATAAGTTTATGAGCCATTCGACTTGCCTTTTGTATGAAGGCGAGCTCGTGTGAACTTATATTCTCTTGGATCCTTTCCGGTAACCCTTTTACAAATGCGTCGATTTTCTCTTCTTCATCTTCGAACACTCCCGGACACAATAGGCACAACTCTGTGAATCGTCGTTCGTACGTGGTAATATCAAACCATTGTGTTTGTAACCCTCTAAGCTCTACCTTGAGCTTATTGACCTCGTTTCTGAGATGGTACTGCTCGTTCATTAAGTGTTTGAATGCTGACTATGGTAGTGCGTAAGCTTCATCTTATCCCACCTGTTCTAGATAAGTGTTCCACCATGTTAACGTAGTACCCGTGAAGGTATGCGTAGCGTACCTTACTTTGTCTTCTTCAGTGCACTTGCTTATGGCAAACACCGATTCAACCTTCTCAGTCCACCGTTTTAATCCGATTGGACCCTCGGTTCCATCGAATTCCAAAGGTTTACATGCAGTGAATTCTTTGTAGGAGCATTCTACACGAGTTCTCGTGGCGTTAGTTCCATTGCTGGATTCAGAGTTATTGTTATTTTGCATCGCAGCCTGTACTGCGGCTATGTTTGCTGCAAGGAAAGCACGGAATTCCTCCTCGCTCATATTCAGGGTGTGTCGAGTAGTTGGTGCCATTTCCTTCAAAATAGCCAAAAGAATTTAGTTAATCATATAAAATATCAAGAGTAGTCAATAGTATTCCGTAGCATAATATGAACTTATTTATAAAAGCTTTTTCTTCATATTAGCGTTTGATAGTTTTTTTTTTCATTCGGGTATTACCTACCCATTAAGTTCATACTTAGTAGCTACTATACAATTCAACCACTACAATTCTATATGAAAAACTGATTATAATAATATATCACATATAAATATTCTTCAAACTTACAACATCGTTATATTACATATAACATGAAATATAGTACACTTTGATACAGGACAGTTTTGAAGATAAATCTAGTTAATACGCAAGTTGTTCACCAAAGGAAATAAAGACACGTAATTCATAAGTTCAGAAACAAGTCATGCATTCTGGTTTTACTAAGACGACTTCCCATCCTTGGTCTTGTGGAAAATAACCGTTATGACCATTGGCTAGGCAGCATGTTGTAATATCGTTAAAAGAACGAGGGTTTCGTAAAGTCCAACAGCCCCGTAATAATCTAAAAACCTTGTTTCTCACCCCAACTACTGAATCTGTCACTTGTGGGAAGGTTTTATTTAAAAGCTGCAATCCGATGTTCTTTTTCTCACTTTGGTAAGAAGAGAACATCACTAACCCGTAAGCATAACATGCTTCTTTATGTTGCATGTTAAAAGCTCTTTCTAATTCACGAAATCCTATGTTGGGATATGTTGAGTCAAAATAGGTTCTTAACCCGTAGCGTAAAATTGCATTTGGGTTGCCCGCATTTAACGCTTTAAAGAAAACACGACGTAACTTACGGTCTCCCCAATGTGATATACCCCACCTATCAAAGGAAAGCCTTTTATAAACTAAGGCATTTCTGAAAAGTCTTTCAAATGTTTGACAAGTTAATTTTGCCATAATTAATTGTGCTGATGAATTCTGACCGACTCTAGACAAGATTTCCTCAATCATATCCTCTGGTAGATCTTCTAAAATATTCGGTTGTCTATCCTTAGCGTCCATTTTGTTTTTATACTGTAAAATAGACAAGGATTAGATTCGTAAAAGATAATTATCAAATAATACAAGCAAATTTTTTTTTTACATACAACATAAAAGTACAAGCACACTTATGTTACATATATTATACCGCATGATTACAACCCTTTATTCCGACTCGCTTGTTTCTTCTATTTCAGACTTAGTTCGTTTCGCTAATTTTCTAGGGATATATGATGCTCCTCTAATACGAGCTGTCGTTTTTCACAATGGTTTAGAAAAACCTGGTGGTTTAGAGGTTCCCGAGTTATTGTTACAATTTAGGAAATACGGATGTTGCCGATACATATAAAGTTCATCAGGGTTGGAATCAGGTTTCTCTATTTTTATACCTTTTCCCTTATTATTTTCTTTTGCCTCTTTAAATTGGGTCGGGGTAATTTCTATAACATCATCGGAATCCTCATCGGGATCCGATTCATCAGAGAATTGGTAATCTTCCAAATATTTTTCTTCCTTAGAGGAAACACCATTGACCATTATTAACTTTGGTCCATTGGTTGAGGATTTTCTTTTATTTGACCGTTTTTCTGTGGTTCCTAATATTTCCCCCTCCGGAACCTCTTCTTCTTCAGGTTCCTCTTCTTCCGGTTCTTCTTCTTCCGGTTCTTCTTCTTCCGGTTCTTCTTCTTCTTCCGGTTCTTCGGGAATTTGTGAATCTTCCCAATATATATTCGACTCTTCATTATTATTAGGTGAGTCAATGGGATTCGTGCTAGAGGTAGACATCTATCACACAATATCAAACACGTTAAGAGATTAATATATCATATAATATTTACATGTTAATAATATATAGTTTCCAACAAAAGCGTTAAGCAATTGTTTTTAAAGAAAACACGGTCGAAGTCCAGACTCACTAATACATCAAAGTAAGTTTCTTGAATGCAGTTTTTACACAATATCATACAAGCATGGACTCCAAATCTTGTCCCTATTTTAGTATGTAACAGCGGAAGCTCTTAATAATCACCTAAGAATAAACATGCTTAAAACGTCAACAAAAATGTTGGTAAGTTATAGGTTTAACCTATATATTATCAAATCATAATAATAGACCATAAGATTTCATATTTCAATATACATCCCATACATAGAGGTAAAAATCATTCATATGGTGAACACCTAGTAACCGACATTAACAAGATGCATATAAGAATATCCCCTATCATTCCGGGAAATCCATCGGACATGATAAAAAACGAATTCGAAGTACTAAAACACCCGGTACTTTGGATGGGGTTCGTTAGGCCCAATAGATCTATCTTTAGGATTCGCGTCAATTAGTTGATCGGTTTACTAATTCTTAGGCTACAAAGAAAAAGGGGCATATTCGGCTTCGATCATTCACCCATATAATGTAGTTTCAATTACTTGTGTCTATTTCGTAAAACATTTATAAAAACTGCATGTATTCTCATCCCAAAAATATTAGATTTTAAAAGTGGGACTATAACTCACTTTCATAGATTGTTACTTCGTCGGGAGTAAGACTTGACCACTGGTCGATTCACGAACCTATAACAAATATGTACATATATATCAAAGTATGTTCAAAATATATTTACAACATTTTTAATAACTGTTTTAAGTTTATTAAGTCAGCTGTCCTCGTTAGTAACCTACAACTAGTTGTCCACAGTTAGATGTACAGAAATAAATCGATATATATTATCTTGAATCAATCCACGACCCAGTCTATACACGTCTCAGGCTAGATCACAACTCAAAGTATATATATATTTGGAATCAACCTCAACCCTGTATAGCTAACTCAAACATTACTGCATATAGAGTGTCTATGGTTGTTCCAAATAATATATATACATGGGTCGATATGATATGTCAAAACATTTGCATACATGTCTATGGTATCCCAAGATTATATAATATATTAGAATACATGTATAATACAATATAAGTTAGCTAGGATATGATTTGTATAGAATTGTTACAAAATTTCCCGTAGCTACAACAATCAAAAAATATCCAATCTTGTTTTACCCATAACTTCTTCGTTTTAAATTCGTTTTGAGTGAATCAAATTGCTATGGTTTCATATTGAACTCTATTTTATGAATCTAAATAGAAAAAGTATAGGTTTTTAATCAGAAATATAAGTTACAAGTCATTTTTGTAAGAGGTAGTCATTTCAGTCGAAAGAATGACGTCTTGATGACCATTTTGAAAAACATACTTCCACTTTGAGTTTAACCATGATTTTTGGATATAGTTTCATGTTCATAAGAAAAATAATTTTCCTAGAAGAACAAATTTTAAATCAAAGATTATCATAGTTATTAATTATCAAACCCAAAACAGCCCGCGGTGTTACTACGACGGCGTATGTCCGGTTTTACGGTGTTTTTCGTGTTTCCAGGTTTTAAATCATTAAGTTAGCATATCATATAGATATAGAACATGTGTTTAGTTGATTTTAAAAGTCAAGTTAGAAGGAATAAATTTTGTTTGCGAACAAGTTTAGAATTAACTAAACTATGTTATAGTGATTTCAAGTTTAAACCTTCGAATAAGATTGCTTTATATGTATGAATCGAATGATGTTATGAACATCATTACTACCTAAAATTTTGTGGATAAACCTACTGGAAAATAGAAAAATGGATCTAGCTTCAAAGGATCCTTGGATGGCTTGAAAGTTCTTGAAGCAGAATCATGACACGAAAACAAGTTCAAGTAAGGTTTCCACTCGAAATAAGATTATTACAGTTATAGAAATTGAATCAAAGTTTGAATATGAGTATTACCTTGAATTAGAAAAATATCTTACTGTAAATAAGAAAGATTTCTTGAGATTGGATGATCACTTGAAATGGATTTGGAAGATTGGAAGTAAGCTAGAAAGATTTCTTGAAGTGTTCTGGAATGGTTGTTTTTATGATGATTAAAGTTTATAATTGAAGCTAAAAGATGGTGAAAATGCTTGGAGATGATCATGTATGATGTTAGGAGTATTTTTAGAGAGAATTTGGAGTGTAAGTATGAGAAAATGGAATGAAAAAATGGGGTGAAATCATAAAAACAAAATTACTTGTTATAAAGAAAAAAAAAAGATCCTTAAGTTTGTTTTTATCTCATTAGTCATACAAGTTGTTAAATAATGGTTCCACATGTTTTTGAATCTAATATGGCTGCTAAGAATGAATGATTAAAGGTGTATATACCAATAGTGAATACATCTAGAAGTTGTGTATTGTACGAGTACAAATACGGGTGTACACGAGTAGAATAGTTGATGGAACCGAATGGGAATGTAATTTTGAGCATTTTTGCTAAGTAGAAATGCTTTGATATATGTCTTGAAGTCTTTCAAAAGTGTATTAATACATCTTAATACACTACATGTATATACATTTTAAATGAGTCGTTAAGTCACCGTTAGTCATTACATGTAAGTGTTGTTTTAAGACCTTTAAGTTAACGATCTTGTTAAATGTAATTAATTCATTGTTATTATACTTAAATGAGATGTTAAATTATTACATTATCATGATATTATAATGTATGAATATATCTTAATATGATATATATACATTAAAATGTCGTTACAATGATAATCGTTACATATATGCCTCGTTTCGAAATTCTAAAGTTAGTAGTCTTGTTTTACATATGTAGTTCATTGTTAACACACTTAATGATATACTTAATTATCATTTTATCATGTTAAACATAGTGTATCAATATCTTAATATGATTCATATGTATTTAGTAAGACGTTGTTATAACGATAATCGTTATATATATCGTTTCGAGTTTCTTAATTCAATAAACTCATTTTTATGTATATCACTCATTGTTAATATACTTAGTGAGATACTTACTTATCATAGTTTCATGTTAACCATATATATATATATATATATATATATATATATATATATATATATATATATATATATATATATATATATATCCATATATATATCATCATGTAGTTTTTACAAATTTTTAACGTTCTTGAATCGCCGGTCAACTTGGGTGGTCAATTGTCTATATGAAGCATATTTCAAATAATCAAGTCTTAATAAGTTTGATTGCTTAACATGTTGGAAACATTTAATCATATAAATATAGTTTTCATTTAATATATAACATGGAAAAGTTCGGGTCACTACAACTATAACTCAGTTTCCCAGATTTTTTACTTCGTCGGGAAGTAAGACTTGGCCACTGGTCGAGTCACGAACCTATAACAAATATGTACATATATATCATAGTATGTTCAAAATATATTTACAACACTTTTAATACATTTTATTGTTTTATGTTTATTAAGTCAGCTGTCCTCGTTAGTAATCTACAACTCGTTGTCTATAGTTAGATGTACAGAAATAAATTGATATATATTATCTTGAATCAATCCACGACCAAGTGTATACATGTCATAACCCGACCTTAACCATAAGGACAAATACAATAACATATGATTTCATCGCGAGGTATTGACCTCTATATGCGACATTTTTCAAAAATTGCATTTGTTTTTACAATACAAACCATAGCTTTTATTACAAATACAAGGTTTAAACAACTTAATAAGGATTATCGTTTAGCGATAATCTTAGACTTACAAACTTTACATGTGATAATAACAATACGACCTCCAACATATTTTACATTACAAATCCTCCGATATGCAGTTTTATTTTTGACACAAATATGCATACTCAAGATCTTGCTTAAATTCAACATGTTGCAGCGGAAGCTTTTAGTTATCACCTGAGAATAAACATGCTTAAAACGTCAACATAAAGTTGGTGAGATATAGGTTTAATGCCGGCAGCAATATATATATATATATAGACCACAAGATTTCATATATAAACATTTTAATAAAAATATTCTAAGTGGTTGAGCACTTGGTAACCATACTTAACATTTAATCACGTCGCATATTCCCTTTATTATGAAATCTTACTACACCGTACCAAGTGTAGTCACGAAACGAAGTACTGTGCAACCGTTGAATACTGGTCGTCCAGTCCGGTTGGGGTTGTCAGGCCCGATAGATCTATCAACAGGATTCGCGTTTACAATACCGCTGTAAATAGTAGTTACCAAGCTACAGGGAAGTATGCCAGTGGTACAACTCAACGTAGAATATATTTTTCAGTTACTTGTGTCCATATCGTAAAACATAAAATACATGTATTCTCATCCCGAAATATTTAGAGTTTAAAAGTGGGACTATATACTCACTTTTGCCTTGAAGATATATATATTTTGACTTGGTCTCCGGTTGATATCACGAACCTATCCATATATAATATATCAATATATTTTCATTTTAAACAATCGTCACGTATATATACTTATAATACTTTTAATGTCTTCTTAGTCCGTAGTTAGCAATTCAATTTTAATAGTTCATATTTAGGTGTTCAATAAATAAATAAAACCCCCATCGAAATAAATAAAACCCCCATCGTATTTGTATTGATCGGGATTAATCTTGACCCATGGTACCTATATTGTCAAGAAGACGTATTGCGTACAATCATGGGATCTTATGATTAATCTTCTCGTATAGTTTATGGGTGATCCTGAAATATATAAAATTAAATTATGAGTACATATATATAAAATATCATGTTATTTTAGAAAGATGTGATTTATTTAATTTTTCTCCAATTATTTTCGTGGCTAAACTAGTTTTAGATATCCGATCTTGTTTTAGTCATAGTTTCTTCGTTACAACTCCGTTTTCGTTGGTTCAACTTGCCACTTCCTTGGATCGAGTCCTTCTTTAAGAATATGAACTGTAAATACCTTAGTTTGTATTCGAAATCACAGGTCATAGGTCAAACTTTGGTGAAACTTATGAAGTTGATCATTTTCCATCATGTAAACAACCTTAAATGATTATTTTTCTAAAAATACTTATACTTTGAGTTAAATCATGAAATTTTTATGTGTTAACATATTCATAGTAAATTTCAATTTTCCAGAAAATAAGCCTCCAATTCAAAGTTCAAGATGGTTTTTAATTATCCAACCCAAAACAGCCCCCGGTTGTACTCCGACGACGTAAATTCAGTTTTTAAGGTGTTCTTTGAAAAACCAAGTTTTACCTTGTTAAGTTAGCATATCCTTATGATATATTACAGGTCTTGAAGTATTTTAAAAGTTAAGTTAGAAGGATCTATTTAGTTTGCAAACAAGTTTGAAAACATTCAAACTATGTTCTTGTTGTTAAAATTTTATACCATAAAATAAGATAACTATATATATATGAATCGAATAAGGTTATGAACAAAGTTACTACCTCAAGTTACTTGGACAAGGTTGCTGTAAAAGAGAAGTAAAAACCTAGAATCAAAAGAGTGGTGGAGTTGGATGAAAGATTGGAAGTAAACTTGTGTTCTTAGAAGGATTCTTGAAGTGTTTTTGTAAGGGTTTTTTTATGGTGATTAAGTGATGTTTTTGAAGCTAGATCTTCATGGTTGTGGGCTGAGATGGTTAAGGGTTTTAAGGCTCTTGAAAGTGTGTTCCTAACTAGCAAAATGATGTAGCAAAATTGAAAATGGATGGAGTATATATGGTGGTGATGGTGGCGTGAATGATGAAGATCATGGACAAAATTTATGTTGTAATTTTGTGTAATTAGTCATACTATCATACAAAAGTAATTACCCTATACTTAAGGCATGAACAAGAGAGTTACCTTATACATAAGGCATGAACAAGAGCTGGTTGGTGGTGATTTGATGTGTATATACCAATAGTAAATACGTATAGAAGCTAGGTATGATACGAGTACATATACTCTAAATATACGTATAGAAATCTTGTGAAAACGGAACGAGGATTCAAATATAGTTATCTTTTGTGAATATACTTATATTGTTTTATGTATTTAAGTCCTTAAAAAGTGATTAAATACATTACATATACGATATATATAAACATTATAGGTTATAAGTATTTATATCAAAAAACGTTACTTAAAGTTATCGTTTTGAAAACTTAAGTTAGTAGTTTCAAAATATACTTATAACTTATTGTTATTAATACAAAATGAGATATTAAAACATCCTTAGATCATGTTAAATATGTATATATACATATATATACACAAACGTATAATTATCATATGTTATATAGTTCGTGATATCATCGGTCAAACTAGAAGGTCAAACGTTGTGTAAATCTCTTTTCAAAAACATAAGTCTCAATAATTTGGGTTGCTTATCATGTTGGTAAGGTTTAATTTATGTAAATATTAATCTTATAAGTATAGATCGATCGAAAAAGTCCGGGTCATTACAGTACCTACCCGTTAAATAAATTTCGTCCCGAAATTTTAAAATCGTACCTATTTTGCGTCATCGGGAAACAAATGCGGGTATTTTTGTTTCATTTGATCCTCTCGCTCCCAAGTAAACTCGAGACCTCTTCGTACATTCCAACGAACTTTAACGATCAGTATGTTGCTCTGCTTGAGCTGTTTAACTTCACGGTCCATGATCTCGATTGGTTCTTCTATGAATTGTAGTTTCTCGTCAACTTGAATTTCTTCAAGAGGAATGGTGAGGTCTTCCTTTGCAAGACACTTTTTAAGGTTCGAGACGTGAAATGTATTATGTACTCCGGCGAGTTGTTGCGGTAACTCGAGTCGATAAGCTACCGGTCCGATGCGTTCGATAATTTTGAACGGGCCTACATACCTTGGGTTTAGTTTACCCCTTTTTCCAAAACGTATTACACCTTTCCAAGGTGACACCTTTAACATAACCATGTCACCGATCTGAAACTCTAATGGTTTCCTTCGGACATCGGCGTAGCTCTTTTGGCGACTACGGGCTGTTTTCAATTTCTCCTTGATTTGCACTATCTTCTCAGTAGTTTCATGGATGATCTCGGGTCCAGTTAATTGTCGATCTCCTACTTCGTTCCAACAGATAGGGGATCTACACTTCCTTCCATACAGTGCTTCGAATGGTGCAGCTTTAATGCTCGCATGATAACTATTATTATACGAGAATTCTGCTAATGGTAGATATTTATCCCATCCGTTTCCAAAATCGATCACACATGCCCTAAGCATGTCTTCAAGAGTCTAAATTGTTCTTTCACTCTGACCGTCAGTTTGCGGATGATATGCGGTAATCATATCCAAACGAGTTCCTAGGGCGTCCTGTAGTGATTGCCAGAACTTTGATGTAAATCTACTATCACGATCGGATATAATGGAAATAGGTATTCCATGCCTTGAAACAATTTCCTTTATGTATAATCGTAATAGTTTCTCCATTCTATCCGTTTCCTTTAAAGGCAATAAATGTGCAGATTTGGTGAGACGATCAACTATTACCCAAATGGTGTCATAACCCCAGGCAGTCTTAGGTAATTTTGTGATGAAATCCATGGTAATACCATCCCATTTCCATTCTGGGATTTCTGGTTGTTGAAGTAATCCTGACGGCTTCTGGTGTTCTGCTTTGACTTTGGAACAATTTAAACATTCCCCAACATATGTTGCAACGTCTGTCTTCAAATTAGGCCACCAATAATGCGTCTTAAGATCTTGATACATCTTTCCAACTCCAGGATGTATCGAGTATCTTGTCTTATGTGCCTCATTCAATATTAACTTCCTTAATCCACCCAACTTTGGTACCCAAATACGGTTTGCAAAATATCGAATTCCATCTTCCCGCATAATGAGTTGTTTCCCATACTTCTTCATTATTTCATTTCCTATGTTTTCTTTAGTAAGAGCTTCTCGTTGAGCCTCTTTGATTTGTGAGTTGAGATTCATGCGAATTTTTATGTTCATTGCTCGTACTCGAATTGGTTCTCGTTCCTTTCTGCTTAAAGCGTCGGCCACTACATTCGCTTTCCCGGGATGATAGCGAATCTCACAATCGTAGTCGTTTATCAGCTCGACCCACCTACGTTGCCTCATGTTCAGCTGTTTCTGATCGAAAATATGTTGAAGACTTTTATGATCAGTAAACACAGTGCATCTAACCCCATATAAGTAGTGTCTCCATATCTTCAACGCAAACACGACTGCTCCCAGTTCTAGATCATGCGTCGTATAATTCCGCTCGTGAATCTTCAATTGTCGGGATGCGTATGCAATAACTTTCTTTCGTTGCATAAGAACACAACCAAAACCTTGTCGCGAAGCGTCACAATATATTTCAAAATCATCGTTCCCTTCAGGTAACGATAAAATAGGCGCCGTAGTTAACTTCTTCTTCAGTAATTGAAATGCGTTCTCCTGCTCCGAGGTCCATTCGTATTTCTTCCCTTTTTACGTTAATGCTGTCAACGGCTTAGCTATTCGGGAAAAATCTTGAATAAACCTTCTATAATAACCGGCTAAACCCAAAAATTGGCGTATCTGCATTGGTGTTTTAGGAGTCTCCCATTTTTCAATGGCCTCAATTTTAGCTGGATCAACCTGAATTCCTTTGCTACTAACAACGTGACCAAGAAATTGCACTTCTTTCAACCAGAAAGCACACTTAGAAAATTTAGCGTATAGCTGTTCTTTTCTCAACAACTCTAATATTAACCTTAAATGCTGCTCATGCTCTTGCTCACTCTTGGAATAGATAAGAATGTCATCAATGAAAACAATAACAAACTTATCTAAATATGGACTAAAAACTCGATTCATGAGGTCCATGAATACAGCTGGCGCATTCGTCAATCCAAACGGCATGACCAAAAATTCGTAATGACCGTAACGTGTCCGAAAAGCAGTTTTCGGTATATCTTCTTCTTTGACGCGTAATTGATGATAGCCCCATCTTAGGTCAATTTTCGAGTACACACATGATCCTTGGAGTTGATCAAATAAGTCGTCAATTCTCGGTAGTGGATACCGATTTTTGATAGTTAACTTATTTAATTCACGATAATCTATACACATCCTAAAAGATCCATCTTTCTTTTTAACAAATAGAATCGGAGCTCCCTACGGTGAAGTACTTGGTCGTATGAATCCACGATCCAGTAATTCTTTTAACTGACTCTGAAGTTCTTTTAACTCGGACGGTGCAAGTCTATATGGAGCACGGGCAACTGGTGCAGCTCCTAGTACTAAATCTATTTGAAATTCTACAGATCTAAATGGAGGTAATCCCGGCAACTCTTCCGGAAAAACTTCAGGAAAATCTCTTGCCACAGGCACGTCGTTGATGCACTTCTCTTTTTATTTCTTTTTGACTTTATTAACATGTGCTAGAATAGCATAACATCCCTTTTCTAAACACTTCTTGGCTTTCAAACAGCTAATGAGTTTTAGCTTTGAGTTACCCTTCTCTCCATAAATCATCACCGGCATTTTATCCTTACAAGGAATGCGAATTGCCTTCTTGGCACACACAACTTCAGCTCCTACTTTGGACATCCAGTCCATGCCGACTATTACATCAAAACTTCCTAATTCTACGGGTATCAAGTCAATTTTAAACGTTTCTCCGGCTAAATTTATTTTACAATCACGACAAATTTTATCGGCTTTAATTAGTTTACCATTAGCTAACTCAATCATGTACTTAGCATCTAGAGGTAATGATGAACAATTCAATTTAGTGTAAAAATTTCTACACACGTTACTTCTATCGGCACCAGTATCAAATATAATAGATGCTGATAAGTTATTAATGGTAAACGTACCCGTAACAAGCTCCGGGTCTTCACATGCCTCTCTAGCATTAATAATAAATGCTCTCCCACGTGCAGGTCCGATATTCTTCTCAGGATTCGGGCACTGGCTCTTATAGTGACCTTGTTTTCCACACCCATAACAAGTAATGGTAGCCAAAGCAGTTCTATTTGCATTGGTGGTAGGAGTCTTGGTACCATTTGTATTTGTAACGAGAGCCCTACAATCTTCAGCAAGATGACCCTTTCGATTACATTTCTTGCATACCACATTACAGTAGCCAGAGTGATGTTTGTGGCATCGGTTACATAAAGGATTTTGTACTTTGTAACCAAAGCTTAAACCACTACCCGCACCTTGCGTGATTTCTTGTTTCTTAAAAGATTGTTGTTGGTTACCTTGATCATAATTTCCATTCCACTTTCTTTTGTTACCTGATACCTTCACATCAGTATTGGATACTTTCTTATCCATGATGACCTGATCCATTAGCTCGTTTGCCATGGTTATAGCTTCATGAATTGTCTTAGGTTTCGATGCTGTAACATTTGCCTTGACCTTTTTGGGCAAACCATCTTTGTACATTTCAATCTTCCGTTCTTCGGTTGGAACCAATTCAGGACATAGCAAAACTAATTCCATGAATCGCTGATTGTAGTTGGTGATTTCAGTACCAACAACCTTCAGGCTTCGTAATTCATCTTCCAACTTCCTAACCTCGTTCCTTGGATAATACTCGTTGATTAACATTATTTTGAATTCTTCCCATGGAGTATCATAAGCTACATCTCCTCCTACAGCCTTCACATAATTTTTCCACCACGTGAGTGCACTATCTTGTAAAGTGCACGATGCATACTTGGTCATGTCCTTTTCAACACAACCACTGATTTTAAACACAGTCTCCATCTTTTCTATCCACCGGGTTAAACCGATCGGTCCTTCTGTTCCACTGAATGATGAGGGCTTGCAAGCTTGAAAAGTTTTGTAGGTACATCCTACATGAGGATTTGGGTTAACTGCAGCAGCTCTTGCAGCCTCGACCCATAACATTCTGTCGTTCACTCGCTGGTTGATGAATTCCTCGACTTCTTGTTCCGTCATTCGATTCAATCGCGCCATATTCTTCTATAAGAATGAAAAGAAAATAATTATTCACATGGAATATTATAGATGTAGTGTATATTTACAGTACATTATAGCTTATTAATAATATGAACCAGGTATTATTATAAAAGCCTTTTCTTCTTATTAGCGTTTTATAATTATATCTAGGGTAGTACCTACCCGTTAATGTCCATACTTAATAGCTTAGTACAGAACCAATTACTACCATCTAAATAATACTTAATCATGGAAAATTATTGCATTTCATACTTCACTATTTTACATATGCTTATCTTACATCGAACATTAAGCAAACCACACTAATAATATTATACAAAACATTATATGATCCCATGGTTTAATACGGCAGCGCATCGTTTGGTCTATTTTCTAGGACGTTTAGGTTCAAAGAATCGCTTAACGCTTATCCTGGCTGTCTGCCTATATTTTGGCGGTGTCTCCCTATATTTTGGCTGTGGGGCTGAAGAACTGGATGCCGGGATAGAACGAATAGGAATAGCGGGAATAGGGATGGTAGTGTCTAGTGGAGTTGGTGCCACATCATCCTCACTAAACTCGGGATTTGAATATTCTAATTCATTAGCCTTTCGTTTCTTTCCTAGTTCGAACTTGTCTTTTGTAATTTCCTGTATTTCTTCCTCGGGTTCACTTTCCTCCTCGGGTTCACTTTCCTCCTCGGGTTCACTTTCCGGGTTCTCTATAGTCGGTTCATCCGGAATTTGTGAGTCTTCCCCAAAGATATTATTTTCGTCATCGGATAGGTTAATGACTGGAACACCATCTGAAGATTCTGGTTCGGAGTCGCTGAATGTGATAACAAGTTTTGAGCCCGACATCTATCACACAACAACTAACCCATTAGTACTACATAATATTTACATATAAATTTTAACCAACAATGATAAGCAATGGTTTTTAAATCAGACCCGGTCAAAGTCCAGACTTACTAATGTATCCTAACGACTTATCAGTTAGACACACTAATGCAAACCTGGTTCGCTAAGACCACCGCTCTGATACCACATGTCATAACCCGACCTTAACCATAAGGACAAATACAATAACATATGATTTCATCGCGAGGTATTGACCTCTATATGCGACATTTTTCAAAAACTGCATTTGTTTTTACAATACAAACCATAGCTTTTATTACAAATACAAGGTTTAAACAACTTAATAAGGATTATCATTTAGCGATAATCTTAGACTTACAAACTTTACATGTGATAATAACAATACGACCTCCAACATATTTTACATTACAAATCCTCCGATATGCAGTTTTATTTTTGACACAAATATGCATACTCAAGATCTTGCTTAAATTCAACATGTTGCAGCGGAAGCTTTTAGTTATCACCTGAGAATAAACATGCTTAAAACGTCAACATAAAGTTGGTGAGATATAGGTTTAATGCCGGCAGCAATATATATATATAGACCACAAGATTTCATATATAAACATTTTAATAAAAATATTCTAAGTGGTTGAGCACTTGGTAACCATACTTAACATTTAATCACGTCGCATATTCCCTTTATTATGAAATCTTACTACACCGTACCAAGTGTAGTCACGAAACGAAGTACTGTGCAACCGTTGAATACTGGTCGTCCAGTCCGGTTGGGGTTGTCAGGCCCGATAGATCTATCAACAGGATTCGCGTTTACAATACCGCTGTAAATAGTAGTTACCAAGCTACAGGGAAGTATGCCAGTGGTACAACTCAACGTAGAATATATTTTTCAGTTACTTGTGTCCATATCGTAAAACATAAAATACATGTATT